>NW_019268308.1:384595-397999 GCF_002742605.1 Olea europaea var. sylvestris
GTCCATACCTTTCATTTTTTGGTATTTTTGCCCCCATTTCCACCTTTCTTCACGCTGAACGTCATTTTCACCAATTTTGGACAATTTTACCTTTCATTCAAATAAAACAAAAAGAAAAGAAAGGAAACAACAAATAACTAATTGCAACCACTGTTCCCAATTTTTAAAAAATTACAAATGACATCCAATTTCTGTTCCTTCTTCTTCAAGTGTGTGAAGAACACTATTTGACTCCAAAATTTGGCAAACGAGTGCTGTAATTTCTAAAATTGAACAATTACCCAGTGTTTTTGGGCCTGAATTTGAGTTTTCCCAAGTTGATTCATATGTTGGGACACATTAGACTCACGAATTGATGGAGGATTATCCTCTTCGCGCGACCGCACATTTCGTGAGGTCAAATCCAAAATTGTTGCATTTGGCTGATGAATTGAAGCAATTAAATCCATATCTAGCATCGTTTGACCTTCAATTGCATGTCGATTGATGCAATTTGTAGATTGGAGTCGTGGAGGGATGCCAATTGAAAGGGGATTTGATCGATTTCTATGTGTGTTCACTATTTCTGGACAAACATCCATTTCAACGCCAAATTGGGAAAGACCCATATGCTCAGTAGATGCGCCATAATGAGTAGTGTCCTGTGGTGGTGGTTGGCGATCATGTGTCCTAGCACCGTCACCGAAAAATGGCTTTGTAGGTCGTGAGTTCGTTGACTCGAAAATTGGTTGTAGATCTCAATTTTCTGGGTTTTTTGCTGTAATTGGAACATGTATAGATGCGTCTTGGTGAGCTTGAGTAGCTTGTGAGTTGTATGGAACATGGGCATCCATGGATTTGGTCGAATCTGCGATAATACCGTGTGTAAGAGGTGATTTTTGGGCAAAATTTGGCTCGATTTTGCTGGGATTTGGGGCTGAAATTTGCGTAGGGATGTTAGGGTTAATGATGAGCTGGTGGTGGTGTTAAAATTCGGTGGCCTTGCTGCCGAAAATTGGGTTCCATGGTTGTTGGCACTATGTAGAAAGTTCTATATATATTTATGACTGATTTGTAATTTTTTTAAAAATTGGGGGCTGTGGTTACAATTAGTTATTTGTTCTTTCCTTTCTTTTCTTTTCGTTTTATTTGAATGGAGGGTAAAATTGTCCAAAATTGGTGAAAACGACATTTAGCGCCAAGAAAGGTAGAAATAAAGGCAAAAATACCAAAAAATGAAAGGTATGGACGTTTTTCACAATAAACATGAAAGGTAGGGATGATTTGTGCCAATTACCCTATTTTTGTTAGCACATAGTTTTTCTTCATTTTTGAAAAAATCAAACCTTTTGATTTTTCCATCAAATAAAAAATTTCAATTCCAAGAGGCTTTCTTCAATCTATATAAGAGTTGATCAAACTTACATATTTTGTAAGTATATTTGGATTCAAAACTTTCGAGTCGTGTTATGTACACTTCATCTTGCAAGTTCCTATTAAGGAATGCAGTTTTGACATCCTTTTGTCATAACTCATAGTAATGGTATTTAGCTACTGCAAACAAAATCCGAATGGACCTAAGCATAACTATAGGCTAGAAGGTGCTATCAAAGTCAACTTTTTGTCTTTGCTTATAACCACTTGCTTTTAGCCTCGCTTTGTATGTATGGATCCATCCACGTCGACCTCTTTGTGTAAACCCATTTATAACTTATGGGTTCTATCCTATCAAGTTGATCGATCAAGGTCTAAACTTGTTCACACACATATGGTTCATCTGGGATTCTAGATCTCTTGCCATCTCTTTGAGTCAACACTTGACTTCGTTTTTGTACAATTAGTAAGTTCATCATCTTTGATTAGTAATACTTGATTAGTAATCATGGATTCGCACTTCTTGAAGGTCGAATGATCATACCAGATTTACACGAAGCTGGATGTTCTTTGGATTCTCTACTTTCTAATCAAGAGTATGTCCTTCAATATGTGTGGGATCAAACTCAGATTCATGTACTTGGTCAATTATATCTATGGACTCTTGATCTCCTTCAAGTTCTATTTTGCTCCCACTATCCTTTTCTAGAATGAATTACAATTTAGAAATTACACATCTCCTTCAAGGAATAAGAAATTTCTTAAGATGAAGATTTTCTTCTCAATGAGATTATATAATTGATATCCAAATATTTGTTTTCTTCTGTTTACAATTTAGAAATTACATTTCAGATATCCCAAAAATATATATTTATCGGACATAAACTCATACTTTTCCAATTCAGTGTGCTTCACATAAGCATCACGGGCCCAAACTCGTATGGAGCTTTATCGACCGACTTAGATGGGACACAATTTAATGTATAGTGAGCTGCAATCAGTGCATGACCCCAAAACAATTTTTTATTTGGAAAGTTTGCTTGGCTTGTTATTAATTACACTATATTTAATAGTTTACAATTCATCCTTTCAGATGCACCATTATGTTGCAGTGTATGTGAAGGAAGTGTATATGGAGGAGCCCACTACAAGAAAATCTTATTAGCTTCTAGATAATATAAAATTTCATCTTTAAAATATCCCCACCTCGATCAGATCTTAGTGTGATAATATCTTTACCTAACTATTTCTCTATTTCTAACTTGAATCTCTTGAACGTTTCAAAAGTTTCATGCTTGAATTTCATCAAATACATGACCATTTCTGAAATAGTCATTAGTAATTGTGATGAAATAAGATAAACCTCATCTAACATTGACATGGGTCCATATGCATCACTATGTATTAGGCCAGTAATTATGCAAACCTTTCTCATTTTCAAGTAAAATGATATTTAGTCATTGTGCCTAATAGACATGATTTGCACTTCTCGAATGATTAATCAATTGACCCCAAAAATACATATCTATATGATTTTTGAATTGCATTTTTATTTATGTGACCAAATCTGTGACGTCAGATCTAGATGTTATTTAGATTATCACTGTTACGCCTTTTCAATTTCTATGCCCATTATAGAATACTCAGTATTTAGAATATAAATTTCATTTTGTAATTTACCATAACCATTAGGATCTTATCAAGATAAAATGGAACAACAATTCTCCTTAATATTAAAATAATTCATGTCCAAACTTAAATTCAAATAGTGTTCTGGTAATTGTGGGTACAAAGTAACGTTTCTTTAATTCCAATGCTAAGCCTAAAGGCAATGGCAAAAAGTATCCTCTAACAGGTAATGCAGCAACATTTGCTCATTTTCGACATGTAGGTCAACTTTTTCGTTGTGCAGTGGTCTACTTCTATTTAATTTCTCCAATTTGTATAAATATGAGAACCACATCTGGTATCTAATACCTAAAAAGCTAATGAAGCAGACATAAGCCTTGCAATTTTTCTTCCAGTGACCTTCCATTCTATAATGATAACAAGAGTTACTAGATTTAGTATTTTCATTTTTTTTTCGCTTTTGACTATCTTAGCCATCTTGGATACTTTCCTAAAGCATCCTTTAAATTTCCTCTTAATACCCATAGAGGAATAAATGGCTTGTCCACTATTACCTTTAATATTGGATTTAACAATTTTAAGCATGTTCAACAACTCAATGATTATGATCTCGAGCTTATTCATTTTAAATTCATAATTAATTGTGAATAGCCCTCTATGGTAGAGATTACAGGACCAAGTCAATACTTTGTTTATGGTTCATGATTGAACTCAATTGGGACAGCTTCTCAGTACAAATCATCTTCAGTACATGAGCATCAACTGAAGATTCCTCTGTAATTTAACACCAGCATAGTTGCTTGAAAGTCTCATATCTTTCCACACATGATTATAATCATATAACTTTTTTAAAATGAAAAATCATGTGTCAATATCTAAACTCTCATGTTGCTTTTGTAACTCAGTTGACATTATGTAAGCGTCACACATGTTCTAGTACTATTGTCATCACTATGTTATTGTATTAGTCACATCTTCTTTAGTCGAGTCATTAGTAGGTATCTTTGGAAAGGACTACGTAAGGACATAACCAATTTTCTTATGACTGAGGACAATTTTCAAATTGCAGTGCCAATTAAGAAAATTTGATTTGGTTGTTAGCATCTAGTATACCTCTTAAATACATATGGTTACTCTGATTCAATAAATATAAATGATGAAAGTAAAAGAATGATATATATAAAACGTATCAATTAATTTAACATAGTCTTTTATTAAATTAATTATATTCTCACTATTTAACTCAAATTTATACCCTCTTCCATAAATTTATGGATTTTATATTTGACTCCTAATGGGATGAGATCCTATTTGTTATATTAAGACTTTGACTGTATTCTACAAGCCTTAATAAAATATTTGGGTAGATACTATTATAAATTATATCTCCATACAATTTTTAGATCATTAAGTTGACAATTCTTTGTCTTCATACATCTTATGTGTTAGCTTAACATGCATCTAGAATTTATCTCTTTGAGTGTACTCAACAAAAATTAAACTTTAGTTAAATCAAAATCATCATTTAGAAATATCTAATATTTCATAGTGTCAAACATATCCCTAATAGACTAGTATTGAGTGAACTCAACAAGCAAATATCAATTGAGGACTTTGATATTTTACTATAATAATAAAAGGGAGATATAAATATGACTTAATATTTTAACGAGGGATTTGCATTCAAAGGTCTCATCGTAATAATTATACATATTTTATTATATATACAATATGCAAATAAATATCTACGTAATATAATAGTGTGGACGATTATGGACTTTTACTATCTAACTTCTCAAGCCATAAAAAATACTAGTTGAACAGTTCTTAGATGGTATTGCATTGACTCATATGATGCTCCATCTATATGGTCTCTTCCTCTTCTTGTTTCTTCAATTAGTTCAGCTACAACTTGTATCCTATATTAATTGGCATGCGGACCTAAATAATTAGACACGTAGGCCGACAAAATTACAATGAACTCACAAGTCCAAAATAAATAAGAACTCACATGCTCATAAAACAACAAGAATAAAACTAACTATTCAACACATCCACATGGCCAAGTCCATAAATCATCATTAATAATATATTCATCACATAAATACATTCCTGTATAATATCTAATATTATATGCAAACATGTTTCAAATTTCTAGCAATTAAGGCTGTCTAAACTAATTTAGACAAATGGATCGAAACAATTAAATAATTTATTAATCATATTAATTTAATTAGCGGGTATATTTAATTTAATTCTTATTTTAATTTTATATACCAAATTAGAGTCTAACTCAAATTAGAGTCTAACTCTAGTTCCACTATTATAGGGCGAAATTATTTAATTAAAATCAAATTTTAATTAAATAGCATATCAAAGTCCAACTCTAATTTCAAAATTCAAGACGGTTGAATTCTATTAAAATCAAATTTTAATTAAATAGAAAAATTAGAGTCCAACTCTAATTCCAAGATTTAGGTCGAACTTATTTAATTAAAATCAGAATTTAATTAAATACTAAATTAGAGTCAAACTCTAATTTCAATAATATATTGGCGTAAGTAATTAATTAAAATCAAAATTTAATTAAATACTAAATTAGAATCCAACTCTAATTTAAATTGAATTAACATTTTAATTTAGGATAAAACCCTTAAATAAAATAAAATTCAATTTAGGGTCAAATTTTACTATTTAATTTAAATCCAATTTTAATTATAACATAAAATTCATCAATTTAGATGTAATTTTAACTTGGCCAAAGTTGAAATTTCTGGTTAAAATTCAAATTTTGGTCAAAACCTATTTGAAAATCAAGTTTAAAACCATTTTAAAAATTTTACATTCAAAACTCCTTTTGAAAGTTGCAAATTGACCCCTAGTTTAGAATTATAAACAGAGCCTCCCAATTTCATAAATTGCAGAATAGGCCCTCATTTGAAAAATTGCAAATCGACCCCTAAATGATAATTGCAATCGGGGGGCCTAAAATTTTACAAATTTCATATAAAGCCCTTATCCCTCAAAGTCAATTCCAAAACCCTAGAGCTATAAAAGAACTGGGCGGCGACGATATTGGCATCGCTTGGTCCATCTGCCGAGTGAGTCGTCGCTCTCAGGCGACGACATCTTACCACTTGCAATAACAGTGTTGCTGTGTGGACAGAATAGGTGCTGTAGCGGCAATGTTGCCACAGTAATTGCAGCGACACATTAGTGTGGCCTTCTATCACAAACGCCGATACAAAATACTCTTCTGCTAGACGCTAAGCAAGGTGCTAGGTAGCTCTCTACTGTGTATTGCAACGGCGCGTAGTGGCCATGAGCCACCGTCCCGCCGCCATTGCGGTGACGATGACTTTTTGCCGCTATCACTTGTCCAATCCGGTTTTTGACCAAACAATTATTCTCCTTTCAAAAACAGATTTTTAAAGATGAAAATTAATTTTCATAATTGCTAAATTCAGGAGAAATACTAAGAATCAAAGTTTTGATTGCTTTATCATGCAAAACAATTTCTAACAAACAAAAAGTAGGCTCTTATATCACTGTTAGAAATTTACTTAATCATGTATAGCGGAATTGAAACAATATTTCAATTTCCACTAAGGATCTACTTTGTGTTTAGATAGAAACTGTGATAGAAATTATATCTTTGTCGAATTCTGCAAACTCTTTTGCTTTTTCTTAAACTACAACAATCATGATCTGTAATACATAGCTGTCTAATTGTCCAGCCTATAATGAAAATTCACATATGGAACAAGATTGAAAAATCGGGGTCTTTATTTTCTTGTGTTAGCAAGAATATGAATTTTCTTTCTACAGTTTTCAAGCCTTGTAGCTTGATAAGAGTGAAAATACCATATTTCCCCCTCTTAACTATTGCATTCATGTGATTATATTATGCCAAAATGCACTCATTACTCTTATATTTAGGTTTAGGTTGCATTTTGATGAAAAAGATGAAATTTGGAAGAAACAAGCGAAAAATGACCAAAGTAGAAGAGAACGAAAGTTCGGGGACTAAAGTACAAATGATCCAAACTTGTGTCTAAGATTATGATGAAGATTCGAAAGTGTTAGAGGTCAAGTGAATGAGGAAAGAAGTCAAAGGGATGAAATAACGTCAAAGTTTGATCAATACATCAATTTCCAATCGAAAACTAACACACCAGTTTTTAGTCTCATGTTGGGACCCATTTTTGACATGGAACATGATCGAATTGAGAGATGACTTCTGAATACAGATTGTGGCCCTTTGAGTTGGCTATCCAATGCAACTTGAATAGCCTCAATTGGATATCGGGAAAGAAAGTTATGATTAAAACACTGAAAGCTGTCTGGCGAAACCATGCGGTTGCATGCCTTTCTACTATGCGGTTGCACACACCTTTACCGAGAATTGAAGAGGCTGAAAGTGCATAACCATGCGACCTTGGGCGGCCGAATCTCAGTTTCCTTATATGATTGAATCTCTTATGGTAACCTAATTTTCACGAGATATAAATGCCCAAAACCACCCAGAACGAAGGGAGACGCCCCCAGACCTATTTCTTTCATCTTGGTGCTCAAGAAACTCCATGAAAAACTAAGGAACTTGGTGAAGCAACGAAGGATCTCAATCGGTTTTGGTGATTTCGACATCTTTAATTCATGTAATTGAGTTTTTCATTATTAAACAATTTTAGAATCGAATTTCCATATCTTGAATATGTTTTTGACATTAGTTTAACAATTATTAGAATTTCCATAGAGTCAGTCATGCTTTCTCTATCGAATATTCGAAATACTTTTTGAGTTACAATTTGAATTATTTATTTTTGAGATTATTTTAACTTTTATCAAATCCTTCATAGATCTAGCCATGTTCCTTCCATCGAATGATTGAAATATTTGTTGAATTTTAATCTTAATATTACTTTATTGGCGAATTGATTACTGCCTTATGCTTGATGTATATGGTCGATCTTTGATCTTGTTCTAATAAAAAAATGTGCGAATGTGTTATTGAAAATCTAGATTCTAGCAATATAATTGGAATTAAATTGGACTTTATTGTTAAATCTTCCGATTAGAGAGTTGGGAAGAAAATCTCTAATTGAGAAAAAATACATGAATTATTGATGTCTATTGATCCAATCCATTGGGAGAATTCCGACGCTTCACTTATGTCGCATATTGATAATTAATTTTTATTCCAAGCGACAAATCATTCCCACATAAAATTATGAAAACCTTAGTTTGTTTGATTTTTTGAGAAAATTTCCATCTCCCTGTGGATACGACATCCCAAAGCTATACTACAATCACCGCGTTATACTTTGGGCGTAATCAAATTTTGGCGCCATTGCCGGGGAGACGGTACAAGTAATCAAGGGATCGACCGAAAATGGGTAACATCGTTCCTTTTCCTTCATTTTTATTTGATTTAATTTTTTTTAGTGTTATTTTGATTTTGTTTTCACATTTTCTTTGTTTTTTTTTTGTGTGTTTGATGAGCAGGGATCGAGGCAATCAGGGGAGTTATACTGGAGCACCTTATCCAGTGTTTGAATCTCAATATAACCCTTATTTTGCTACTGCATCAATTGCCACGAACACCTCAACACATAACACTATGTCTGATAGTGAACACGGCGATGCGCCTTATAGGACTTTGCACGATTATTTGCACCCCACACGTACATCCACACCATCATGCATAATGTTTCCGCCCAATATGCCACGTATGGAACTAAAATCGGGAATGATTCAACTTCTTCCCACTTTTCATGGACTTGACAGTGAAAACCCATACGTACATATTAGGGAATTTGAGGAGGTAGTTGCAACCTTCCACAATTAACATGGTACAACGGATGCAGCTAGGTTAAAATTTTTCCCGTTTTCACTTAAAGAGAGAGCAAAAACCTGGCTATATTCGTTGAGATCACGTTCAATTGGTACATGGGCTGAAATGACGCAAACATTTTTTAATAAATACTTTCCCCACCATAAGACTAGCGCCCTTAAGAAGCAAATCTCATCTTTTACCCAAAAGGATAGTGAGACTCTATATCAGGCCTGGGAGAGATTTAAAGAACTACAAGCCCTTTGTCCTCACCATGGTTATGAGAGCTGGCGTATAGTTAGTTACTTTTATGAGGGATTAACACCTAGGGAACGTTAATTCGTAGAGATGATGTGTAACGGTGATTTCCTGCAAAAGGATCCGGATGAGGCCATAGAGTATCTAGACGATCTTGCTGAGAAAGCTCATACTTGGACAGGACCTAGCCCTACTGATAGTACCAATAGGTCACGACCTCCAAGAAACCCCACTAGTACAGGTATCTATCAACTTAAGGAAGAAGATAGTCTTAAGGCCAAAGTGGAAGCCCTTACTAAGGAATTTGAGACCTTGCGTGCTAAAGGCTCTAAACCTGCACAAACTGTTTCGCGTGTTGAATCTTTGGGACTTTGTTTTGTGTACGGTGGAGTAAATCATCTAGCGCAAGAGTGCACCACTTTAATTGAGATGAGAGGGGTTTATGAGAAACATTGTAATGCCTTAGGCACATATAGGAAGCCCTATTCTCCTTTCTCCGAATCCTATAACCCAGGGTGGCGCAATCATCCCATCTCAGCTGGAAATCTGAAAACCAACAAACTACCCAATCAAATAGAACTTATAGTGCACCATCATATCAACCCACACCCTCTAGAAACTCTTTAGAAGATACCCTACATGCATTCATAGAGGCACAAGGCAAGACCAATCAGAAGTTTGAGACTATGATTAACCAGGTAGTGGAGGAAAATAAGGAGATAAAAAATCATGTGTCTAAATTGACCAATGCCTTAACTGTGGGGGAACGTGGGAAATTTCCAGCACAAGCTCAACCTAATCCTAAGGGACAGCATATGACTCAAACCTCAGGCTCAGGAGAGAGTAACCTTAAAGAAGCAAATGCCATCACCACTCGATCTGGAAAGGTTATAGAACCAATTTCAAAACCTAGGGAAAATGAAAAGGAGTCTAGTGAGTCTGAAGAAAGTAGCCCTAGTGATGAGGCAGTAAGAAATCCATCGAGGGTACCTTTTCCACAAGCCCTTAAGCTTAGCCCAAAATCAGTCAATCAACACAGTGAGATCCTAGAACACCTTAGGCAAGTAAAAATCAATCTTCCACTCTTGCATGTAATTTCACAAGTTCCTACATATGCGAAAATCCTTAAGGACTTGTGCACTATGAAGAGGAAACACATTGTCAAGAAGACTGCCTTCTTGACCGAACAAGTGAGTGCTGTGATTGCACAAAAGATCCCACCGAAATATAAGGACCCTGGCTGTCCAACTATTTCCTGTGTCATCGGGAATCATGAGTTTGCACAAGCTCTCCTTGACCTGGGAGCCAGTGTTAATCTCATGCCCCATTCCATATACTTACTATTAGGTCTTGGTGAAATTAAACCCACTTCTGTGGTTCTACAACTAGCTGATAGATCCGCTATAAGACCTAGGGGAGTAGTTGAAGATGTGTTGGTTCAAATTGATAAATTCTACTACCCCGTTGATTTCTTAGTCTTGGATGTGAAGGTTGATGTTAATGTTGATTCTAAAATTCCTATTATTCTTGGTAGACCTTTCCTCGCCACAGCTAACGCCCTTATAAATTGCAGGAATGGTCTAATGAAATTGTCTTTTGGGAATATGACTCTAGAAGTCAACATTTTCCACATTGCTAAGCAACCAATGGAAAGTGATGAGTGCCACCACACACATATGATTGAGGCACTCACTCAGGAGGAGGCACTTGAGACTACAAATTCTGACCCCTTAAATTTTTTTCTTTTGAACTCTACAATTCCAGCAAGTGTTAATGATGAAGAATATGCTAACATTTGTGCTATTTTTGCAAAATTTCAGGACTATGGGACATCACCATGGCAACCCAAATTTGAAGAATTGCCAGAAAGGACGGGCGGCCAGCAACCATCAAGCATTGAGAGCCCCAAACCAGATTTGAAACCGCTGCCCCCAGGATTGAAACATGAATTCCTTGGACCAGGTAATACTTTTCCTATAATTATTTCTTCAGAATTGGATGCATTACAATGTGAGCAACTTTTAAACATTCTGAATGAACACAAATCTGCATTAGGTTGGACCATAGCTGACATTAAGGGTATTAGTCCTCTAATTTGCTCACATAGGATTCATTTAGAAGAAGGAGCCACCCCTAAAAGAGACCCACAGCGTAGGCTAAACCCGACAATGAAAGAAGTTGTGAAAAATGAAGTGCTGAAACTGTTAGATGCAGGTATCATTTATCCTATTGCAGATAGTAAATGGGTTAGTCCTACACAGGTAGTCCCTAAAAAGTCTGGTGTCACAGTGGTAAAAATTGAAGTAGGTGAAATGGTCCCAACAAAAACAGCGACTGGATGTCGCATGTGCATTGATTATAGGAAGTTGAATCCTGCCACCTATAAGGACCACTTTCCCCTCCCCTTTTCAGACCAAATCCTGGAGCGTGTGGCTAGCCATCCTTTTTATTGTTTTCTGGATGGCTACTCTGGTTATTATCAAATTGAAATAGCCTTAGAAGACCAAGAGAAGACCACATTTACTTGCCCATTTAAAAAACATGAAGTTATTCATAAAATCTCTACTGCTTACCACCCCCAAACTAGTGGACAGGTAGAATTGGCTAATAGGGAAATTAAACAAATTTCATTTTTATTGTTTTCTGGATGGCTACTCTGGTTATTATCAAATTGAAATAGCCTTAGAAGACCAAGAGAAAACCACATTTACTTGCCCATTTTTTTGAAAAAAACGGTGAATCCTAATTGTAAAGATTGGTCTTTAAGATTAAGTGATGCAATTTGGGCTTACCGTACTGATTTTAAGAATTCCCTAGGCATGTCACCATATAGACTTATTTTTGGAAAGCCTTGCCATTTACCTGTGGAGCTTGAACACCGAGCATATTGGGCTATTAAACATTTTAATTTCGACCTAGAGGAGGAAGGTAAGCTTAGGAAATTTCAATTGGCTGAGTTAGAGGAGTTGAGAAATGAGGCCTATGAGAGTTCTAGAATCTACAAGGAAAAAATGAAAGCTTTTCATGATAAAAACATTTTGAGAAAAACTTTTGAACCAAATCAAAAAGTATACCTGTATGATTCTAGACTCCACAAGCATCTTGGAAAACTTCGTTCTAGGTGGATTGGTCCCTTTGTGGTATTACGAGTCTTTGAAAATGGAGCGGTTGAAATTGAGGATCCTAATGATGGTAGAGTGTTCAAAGTGAATTAGCTGTGGTCTTTGCACTCGACAAGTTTAGATCCTATTTAATAGGTTCTCCCATTACAATTTTCACGGATCATGCAGCCCTTAAGTACCTTCTTGCAAAGAAGGATACTAAGTCGCGATTAATACAGTGGATATTGCTTTTGCAGGAATTTGACATCACCATCAAGGACAAGAAAGGAATGGAGAATGTCGTAGCAGACCACTTATCAAGGCTAACCTTTGAAGACACTACAAACACCTTGCCAATAGGAGATGAATTCCCAGATGAAAATTTATTTTCTGTCTCTTCTTTACCATGGTTTGCTCACATTGTGAACTACTTGGCTGCAGGTGAAATCCCAAAGGAGTGGAGTACAAAGGATAAGAGGAAGTTTTTGGTTCAAGTACGTAATTTTTATTGGGATGACCCATGTTTGTTTAAGTACTGCCCCGACCAAATCTTAAGACGTTGTGTCCCCAATGAAAAAATACCTAGCATACTTAGTTTCTGTCATACTTAAGCATGTGGTGGCCACTTCTCTATAAAAAAGACTGCTGCAAAAATTCTACAATGTGGTTTTTATTGGCCTACCTTGTTCAAAGACACTAATACCTATTGTAGAACCTGTGAAAGATGTCAAAAATTAGGTGCCGTGTCTCGACGTAATATGATGCCTTTAAACCCCATTTTAGTGATAGAAGTGTTTGATTGTTGGGGGATTGACTTTATGGGCCCCTTTCCACCTTCTTTTGGTTATCTATACATTATTGTGGCGGTGGATTATGTGTCTAAATGGGTAGAGGTGGTCGCTTGTAGAGCTAATGACAATAAAACGGTTATTAAATTCCTCAAAGAAAATGTCTTGTCTAGGTTTGGTACACCACGTGTCATTATTAGTGACAGAGGCACACACTTTTGCAACCGTTCATTTGAAGCACTAATAAAAAACATGAAGTTATTCATAAAATCTCTACTGCTTACCACCCCCAAACTAGTGGACAGGTAGAATTGGCTAATAGGGAAATTAAACAAATTTTGAAAAAAACGATGAATCCTAATCGTAAAGATTGGTCGTTAACATTAAGTGATGCACTTTGGGCTTACCGTACTGCTTTTAAGACTTCCCTAGGCATGTCACC
>NW_019268308.1:398258-426413 GCF_002742605.1 Olea europaea var. sylvestris
TGGAGCTTGAACACCGAGCATATTGGGCTATTAAACATTTTAATTTCGACCTAGAGGAGGGAGGTAAGCTTAGGAAATTTTAGTTGGCTGAGTTAGAGGAGTTGAGAAATGAGGCCTATGAGAGTTCCAGAATCTACAAGGAAAAAATGAAAGCTTTTCATGATAAAAACATTTTGAGAAAAACTTTTGAACCAAATCAAAAAGTATACCTGTATGATTCTAGACTCCACAAGCATCTTGGAAAACTTCGTTCTAGGTGGATTGGTCCCTTTGTGGTATTACGAGTCTTTGAAAATGGAGCGGTTGAAATTGAGGATCCTAATGATGGTAGAGTGTTCAAAGTGAATGGACAGCGTCTCAAAATAGCTTTTGGGCAATCGGTGCCTGCAGTGGAAGAAATTCCCCTTGCAGACCCTGTTTACCACCCTTAGCTTCACTCAGGTTCATCATTCACTTTATTTTTCTGTATATTAGTTTTAGATTTTTCTTTTTAGTATGATTTGCATTCATTTTTTTGGTTTATTTTTTACTCCTTGCATTATCCATCCATTGAGTTCTTTTAGGCTTCTCATCCTTCGAACTTAAGTTAATTCACTGCAGTACTCAGGTGATACCTTTCCCCTTCTTTATTTTTGGAGACATGTTTATGCATTGAGGACAATGTAACTTTTAGTTGGGGGGAGGATACATTTTGTTTGTGAATTGCATTGCATGATAAATTGTGTGATCATGGAATTGTGAAAAAGTTTACATTTTTGCATGGACTTCTGAGTTGCTGCATGTCTATGCCTATGTGCTTGAGTGATCTTAAGACGTTGTGTCCCCAATGAAAAAATACCTAGCATACTTAGTTTCTGTCATACTTAAGCATGTGGTGGCCACTTCTCTATAAAAAAGACTGCTGCAAAAATTCTACAATGTGGTTTTTATTGGCCTACCTTGTTCAAAGAGAGTTGGTTGTGTTTACGAGAATCTGGATATCAGGACACTTGCTATATTTCATTTTGTGCACACAAGCCTTGTGGTAAGATAGTGATTTAACACATGTAGCTAGAGGAATCTCCTGCTAGAGCCTTCTTTAGAGAAAATTGATGAGGATTGAGTGTTATCACATAGTAAAAATGTAATAAGTGTTCATTGATTGTGTGAATTGGAAACTTCTTCTAAGAATGACATTACACGGTATGTGGTAAGACGGTGGTTTGTACTTGAGAAATGATAACAGTCAATTTAGGATTGAATTTGAGCCTTCAGACTAGTTCTTTTCCATAATTATAATCCCCTAGTAGCCACTTTGAGCCAATACACATACATAACCATTTCTTTTCATGTGCCTAAATTATCCATACCTCCTTACACTGGATTAAAGTCTATAAATAGTCATTTTTCCACCTTTATGCTTCCAAGTGTATAGTAGGTGTTAAATGTCCATTTGAGAAGAAAAGTAAAGAGGAAAGTGATCAGAGATGATAAGTGCTCGGGTGATGCAAAAAAAAAAAAGTGAGAAAAGGAAAAAAGAAAGAAAAAAAATGAAATAAAAAAAGAGAGTGGATTATTGTTGGGAATTGAAAGGTTAAGGAATGCGTTGATGTAAATGATTGCTATGTTGAATTACTTGTTGAGATGCCTAACTAGATACTTGGAAGTCCCTAAATTCTTTTCACCCTACTTTTCATATAACCCAGCTTAACCCCTTTCACACCCTTTGCATTGACTGTTTTGATCTCAAGTCGGTTTGTGGTAAGAAGTTGATGAATTCTCATTTGAAAGTATGCCTATCATGTGATCAATGTCTGCTTGTTGCTAATTATTAAAGCCTCCATGCTCTGAGTGTGTATCTTTCCCAGCTCCATAGAAAGAAATCCCGCACTAAACACTTTAATATTCGTGAATTATGGGGTTGGACCTTTAGCTAGAGATACACTCGATATTGCATGTGTTAGGGTTGGCGGTAAGATGGCTATGACTTGACACACACTTACACATTTAGCAAGTGTTTTTGATATCTTGATGATCATAACATTGTTAATTTCTGGTGGTGTTGAGTTTGAAAAGAGAATGAACTACTGTTGAATTAGAACTTAACAATTTCACTTGTAACATAGACCAGTCACTCATTTACTTTACTTTGCATTAAATTGCTGGGGACTAGCAATAAGCAAGTTGGGAGGTGTGATAAGAGTGTAAAATACCATATTTTCCCCTCTTAACTATTGCATTCATGTGATTATATTATGTCAAAATGCACTCATTACTCTTATATTTTGGTTTAGGTTGCATTTTGGTGAAAAAGATGAAATTCGGAAGAAACAAATGAAAAATGACCAAAGTAGAAGAGAACGAAAGTTCGGGGACTAAAGTGCAAATGATCCAAACTTGTGTCTAAGATTATGATGAAGATTCGAAAGTGTTAGAGGTCAAGTGGATGAGGAAAGAAGTCAAAGGGATGAAATAACGTCAAAGTTTGATCAATACATCAATTTCCAATTGAAAACTAACACACCAGTTTTTAGTCTCATGTTGGGACCCATTTTTGACATGGAACATGATCGAATTGGGAGATTACTTCTGAATAAAAATTGTGGCCCTTTGAGTTGGCTATCCAATGCAACTTGAATCGCCTCAATTGGACATTGGGAAAGAAACTTATAATTAAAACACTGAAAGCTGTCTGGCGGAACCATGCGGTCGCATGCCTTTCTACTATGCGGTCGAACACACCTATACCGAGAATTGAAGAGGCTGAAAGTGCATAACCATGCGACCACAATGACAATAACCATGCGGTCGCATAGTGTTTTTGGGGGGGCCGAATCTCAGTTTCCTTATATGATTGAATCTCTTATGGTAACCTAATTTTCACGGGATATAAATGCCCAAAACCACCCAGAACGAAGGGAGACGCCCCCAAACCTATTTCTTTCATCTTTTTGCTCAAGAAACTCCATGAAAAACTAAGGAACTTGGTGAAGCAACGAAGGATCCCAATCGGTTTTAGTGATTTCGACATCTTTAATTCATAAATTGAGTTTTTCATTATTAAACAATTTTAGAATCGAATTTCCATATCTTGAATATGTTTTTGACATTAGTTTAACAATTATTAGAATTTCCATACAGTCAGTCATGCTTTCTCTATCGAATATTCGAAATACTTGTTGAGTTACAATTTGAATTATTTATTTTTGAGATTATTTTAACTTTTATCAAATCCTTCATAGATCTAGCCATGTTCCTTCTATCGAATGATTGAAATATTTGTTGAATTTTAATCTTAATATTACTTTATTGGCGAATTGATTACTACCTTATGCTTGATGTATATGGTCGATCTTTGATCTTGTTCTAATAAAAAAATGTGCGAATGTGTTATAGAAAATCTAGATTCTAGCAATATAATTGAAATTAAATTGGACTTTATTGTTAAATCTTCCGATTAGAGAGTTGGGAAGAAAATCTCTAATTGAGAAAAAATACATGAATTATTGATGTCGATTGATCCAATCCATTGGGGGAATTCCGATGCTTCACTTATGTCGCATATTGATAATTAATTTTTATTCCAAGTGACAAATCATTCCCACATAAAATTACGAAAACCCTAATTTGTTTGATTTTTTGAGAAAATTTCCATCTCCCTGTGGATACGACATCCCAAAGCTGTACTACAATCACCGCGTTATACTTTGGGCGTAATCATAGATTATTTATATAAGCCCATATGGGCTTGATCCGTCTCTTAACCTTAATCTGGTCCAATATTTAATTTATCTAATTAATTAAATATGTTCCATGAATTAATAAATTAATTTGGGTCTATTAATAAGCAACCAAATCAGTTAATTATCCAACACTTGTTAATTAATTAATTGGTGAATTTCATTCTTCTAGTTCTCCTTTAGTATGTGCCCCATTACGTTCCCAATCACGATGCGAATTACTAGTTTGATCTAATCAAAATAAATAAATTAAAACACCCCTTTAATTTATCACTAATTCACATCTATCGTTCCAAATTGATATCTAACAATGTATCAGGGCAATACATGTGACAGGAAATGTCACGTGGTATGATAAAATTAAATTTGTTCGTTTACTTTGAAACTATAATCATTTAATCAATATGATCCGATCAATTACGAGATATGCATATGTGTCAGTCTAAATTATTGATCACAACTTTCATTTCACTATTAAGTCAATATAAATCGAGAATTCCTTTTCAACTTATATTCACACTTGGCTAAGATTTCATTATCGACTTAACATGATGAAATGCAGATCATAATCTCTTACTATCTAAGAGTGATAAATTCTCTATTGATCATTCACAACTTTCACATGATTCTTGACATACCTGAAGATGTCGTATTAACGGCCCATAACAGAGCAATATCTAACATTATCAAAGTATGACTATCCTCATATAAGACACTATGATGAGATCAAGTCAAACGACGAATTCTATAAAAGTTATGATATGTGAATGTGAAATAATAATACAAACTTGGTCATAGAGTCTCACAATTAACACGAAAAAGGTCACAAGTAGTTATAGTTAATAGAAAAATTAATG
Organism: Olea europaea var. sylvestris; assembly: GCF_002742605.1. NCBI lineage: Eukaryota > Viridiplantae > Streptophyta > Magnoliopsida > Lamiales > Oleaceae > Olea > Olea europaea. The sequence continues at coordinate 402,835 of NW_019268308.1, forward strand.
TTCACACATTAGATCACAAAACACCGTTAACACACACATAGTAACATACAGTCACAATTATGAGGGTGTTGGTCACATATAGTCAAAACTAAGACATGTCAGGTCGTAGACAGTTATATTTAAGAAAAATTTTGGTCGCTGACAGTCACAATTAAAAAATATCTAGTCTCGAATAATTAAAGTTAAGATAAATCTGGTCACAGATAATCACATTAAAGATGGACATGGTCACAATTAATAATAGCTTACACATATTTGGTCACAAATAGTAACAGATTACGCATACCTGATCACAAACACCCAGCGTTATAACAGTCTTTATCATATACAATCACGTTTAAGACATATATGATCACACTATTTTTCATTACAAATGTTAAGACATTCAAGGTCACATTTATCAATTTACAATTAATCGATCACAGCCATTAATTTTTCCATGGCACAAATCATACTATTTCAACTTGTCATAAATTACACCATTTTCCTTCATTTTAAGTTTAGAATATCACTTACTAATTTCTTAATCGAATTATGATCTAAAAAATTTATAATTTCAATATCTAAGATTGAGTCAGTTTTAAGAGCAAGTGTGTCACCTCTCTTGAAGTAACTACACTATTCATTATCCAAAATTAACCATGCCCCAACTCAATTGAAAGCCTACCAATCTCCTCATTTTCTTTCAAGCTAGAAGATGATACTCCATTAACAATGATGCAGCAATCGAATCCTCACTAGATAAGCACTGAATATGAGATCTAGAATGACGTTTATTGTTCAAATACAAATTAAAACAAGGTGTTGCCTAGACACTTTCGACAAATGAAGCCATTGAAATTGTATCCTAATGGCTTCAAACTCAAGAATTGTTATATATACTGTTGACCTCAAAAAATGTACCTTCAGATGGCTAACAGATCCCGAAACCTCTCACGTCTAAACAAGCCATACACTTGCACACTAAGATAAATCGTTAGACACACGTGGTCTTCTCCAGTCAGGGTGGAGCTAGCCGTGCGTACTCAGACGGTCAAGTCAGTTGGGGAAGAAGTGTATTAAGTATGGGAGGGCTTTTAACATAAGCCCCAGTATAAAACAAAGGGGGTAGGTTTTAGGAAAAATAGTGAATATAGAGCAAAGTTATACAGTATCAAAGTCTAAACTTGCATTACCTCTGAATGACACTGGGTGTGAGCTTTTATAGTATGAGATGGTGAATGTGGACCATCGGATGAGAGGACACGTGGCCCTTCTTTCTTAGACTCATTTTTCTGTCATGGGAATCAACCAATCAGTTACAGTGTATTAATACTAATGTCGTCTTCCATTCCATGAGTTATAGTTTGTAGCGGTTGACTTGACCAAGTAGGTTGGCTATGGTGGCTATAGCAGGGGATTTCATGTCAATCACATCAATAGATCTGACTCAGAGGGTGTTCGACCATACATTGATTCGACTACACACGAGTTTGGTTACACATGGGTTCGGCTACTCATGAGTTCGGTTGCACACTAGTTGAGCCAGTGGATCGTGTACATGGATTGGATCTACGTGGACTCAGATCGTCCACATCGACACAATAGGGCCCAAGTATGGCCTCTACTAGAGGACATATAACATTAGTCTCCGAAGGCCATGTAGGATATTTATATAATGTGTGGACTTGGAGAGTGGGAGAAAGAAAGATGAAAAAGAATGCGGTATAATATTCAGTCCTTGAAGTCCATGTATGGATATTTATATAACGCGTGGACTTGGAGTGTAGGAGAAAGAAAGACGAAAAAGGAACGCGGTATAACATTCAGTCCCTGAAGTCCATGTATGGATATTTATATAATGCGTGGACTTGCAAAAGCGGGAGAAAGCATTTATTTAGGAAGGATGTGATGGGACTTTAAAGGATGAGGCGATGCCTTGAGTAGAGGCGAGCTTCTTGTACTGGGTGGAAGCCACAATGAGGCTTGGAAGGGAAGAAACGATGCCATGGGGAGAGGCGAGCCTGCTTGGGTAATTTGAACATTATTGGTATTTATTGCTACTGATTGCTATGTTGTCGCTTGGTCTTCCCAAAGAAGGGTGTCTTATTCTCAATATATACCACAGGACGCGTGTTGTGATCTGGGCTGTAGAGTTTGAAGCTTAGATACGACCAATGGTGCTGATGAGACCGCAATATGAATGGTTAAGATCTTGAAATCCAACGACTAAAATGCGTATGGTTGTCTTTAAAAAGGCTTGTTTGCTTGGATGTTCAGTCATTGACATAAGTTGTATAACTTTGTTCGCATGGTATGCTTAATGAAGGCTTTTATAGTAAGTGGATTCTGGTGGAAGTTGGTGTAAGGAGTTGCTTGGTTTCGAAATATGCTATGGAGTATATAAGTCAGAAAATCCTTAATTACATTACGCAGGTTTCTTAGATCTACAAAAATCGAAATGTGGTTTTACCACAATCTTCTTTGAAAGCCCCAAGAGAAACACGCGGTGCTTAGGGTTGAGTACTGGTTCGACAAATTATGTTGCAATAGTGTACGATCTCACCTAAAAATGCCTTCAGTGGCACTATATGAATTCACAATGCCGGTCTCCCCTGAGTAGCTAAGCCATCTTTTTGCTGGATCTTAACCAGGCAAAGTATATTGCAGTTACAATTTTGAGTTTCAACATGGTCCTGAAGAACCCAGAGCTATGAGGATTGCTGTACGGAGGATGTATTTCGAAAGGAAGAGGTCCAGAGACCTCTGTGTGTGATATAGTTATATTGTATAGTATTTTTGAACTACTTGTAAATGCTCTTTGTAATGTAAACAGTGGATTGGCGATGCCTTCATTGAGGTGAGCCTATTATACTTAAAGAAAGTCATGATAGGACTTGAAAGGAAGAGGCGATGCCTTCATCGAGACGAGCTTGTTATACTTAGCGGATGTCATGATAGGACTTCAAGGAAGAGCGATGCCTTCGTCGAGACGAGCCTATTATACTTAGCGGAAGTCATGATAAGACTTGAAAGGAAGAGGTGGTGCCTTCATCGAGGCGAGTCTGTTATACTCAGTAGAAGTCGTGATAGGACTTGAAGGAAAAGGTGATGCCTTTGTCAAGGCAAGCCTGTTATACTCAGTAGAAGTCATGATAGGACTTGAAGGAAGAGACGATGCCTTTGTCGAGGTGAGCCTGTCATACTTAATGAACACTATGATGAGACTTGAAGGAAGAAGCAATGCCTTGAACAGTGGCGACCCTTTTGGAAGAGGCGAGCCTTATGTGCCTAGTGGGAGTCGTTACAAGGCGTCCAAGAGTAGTTTTGTTGCATCATTATGATTTGACAACGATGTTAGTTCCCAAGATGTGGCATGATTATTGTTTTAACGGTAGGCAGTCTTCATGTTGTGAAAGCATTAACTATGCAATGATGATGAGGGTACAATTATTTAGTGTTTGGGCGTGACATTAGAACGTGTGGGATGCACACGTTCATTGCGACCGCTGATTCAAAACACATTTGAGCGCCTTTTCATTTTAATGGTACAGATTCTAGTATAGATGTATGGCTATGATTGTTTTGCATGTTAATCCAATGGTGGAGTCGTTGTCTTCCTGTCTATAAAAGGCCTGGGCTATTAAGTTGTTGATTCTCTTTTTTCACTATGCAAGATTTTAAACCTGTATATTGTGCTTTTGATTTCTGCGATCTTTACCCATTTTCACGTGCGTCCATCGACCCGAGAATTTGTAAGTAAGACCAATTCAGTCCTTAATTTCGAAGTTAGTTGTAGCAATGGCTTCTTATTCTAAGGAAAAGGGTTCTGAGAGGTTTTGTAAGTCAACAGATATGGCCCATATATACACTGAGCCCAATTTCCCCTCACCCATCCCAACGGATCGAATTATGGAGGCAATGAGGGGTCCCCATAGTGTGTGGATGATGCAGGAGGGTCCCATAGATTATCATATAAGGTGGGGGGCTTCGTTATGGCCCTCTTGTGTGAAAGAGAGTGAGTTAGATACATTTAGAGAGAGGTACCGAATCCTTGATACTGTAGAGATGTTTGTGCTGACCCCTGATAAGAGAGTGTGTTAACCTAAGGAGGGGTATGTTGCAGTGAGTGAAGCCATTCTTGGTGGAGAGATGAAACTACCTCTGCATCCTTTTTTAGGTACTTGCTTAGGCATTATAACCTGGCCCCAACCCAGTTGGTACCGAATGCATGGACCCAAATGACAGCAGCCTTTCTTCTTTGGATGGAGGTCATTCTTGGCGAGGATATGCCCCCTCACATTTTTCAAACCCTTTTTCAGCCTCGAATTTTTAATGGGGGAGGATAATAAGGGGTGGTACTGCATTAACCCCTGGGGTTCGCATTTCTTCTTCATCTGGGACACTCCTAGCTCAATAAAGAATTAAAGTCATCATGGTTCTGGATTAAGGATCGCTGGTAGACGGTGGAGGGGGATTCGATCCCACAGATTACTTGGCAAATAAAAAGAGAGTTTGTTCCAACAGAGCTATCAACTCCAGCTGAAGATGGAGCGTCCGAAGGAGGAGACGAGGGAGGAATGAGGGGTGACTGAGTAGATCAGGAGGTGACTCCTTTGTATTTTGATGAATGCCAAAGGCAAAGTTTTGAATCGAGTTTTCTTTAATAAAATGATTTCTATCTAATTGTTTTGCTGAACTTAATTTGTGTTCATCGTATGCAAGTTAACGCAGCTAATCCAAAGAGGTGAACTATGGGCTCGCCATAGACAAATTGACTTAAGTAATTTGCAGTAAATGAACTCATCATATAAATAATAAATTGGAGAGGCTATGGGCTCGCCATAGACAAATTATTTAACTAATTCACAGTATATGAACTCATCATATAAATAATAATCCGAGGAGTACTATAGGCTTGCCATAGACAAATTGACTTAAGTACTTTGCAGAATATGAACTCATCATATAAATAATAACTTGGAGAGGCTATGGGCTCGTCATGGACAAATTGACTTAAATAATTTGTGGTATGTGAACTCATCATATAAATAATAACTTGGAAGGGCTATGGGCTCGCCATAGACAAATTATTTAACCAATTTGCAGTATATGAACTCATCATATAAATACTAATCTGAGGAGAACTATGGGCTCGCTATAGTGTGAAGAATAGATCGTCCGCAAAGTGGAAAAGAAGACAGTGCATTTTATTGATGATGGAGAGCATACAAATGTTGAACAGTACAGGAGAGTAGCATTAAATCCCAGTGCCGGGTTCTTTTGAAGATAGTAAAACCCTCTTCAACACAAGATCTCCCTAGCGAAACGACTTCTTCTACACTATAGCATTGTAGTACTTGGCCATTTTTTGTTGGTAGAAGGCTAGCTTAACTTGGGAGTTGTCCCTCATTTATTTTAGAAAATCTAGCTCGCACGTCGCATCTCATCGTTAGATATCTCGTTAAAGTGCAAGAGTCTCGGTGACGACAGTCTTACCTCGACGGGGCTCATGGCCTCAGCACCTTAGGCTATAGAGAATAGTTTCGCCCCATTGTAGTCCTGCTCGTTGTGCGAATAGCCCACAACACATGAGGAAGTTCATCTACCCAAGCCCCTTTTGATGCATCGAGCTTCTTTTTCAAGATACTTTTGATGTTTTTGTTCACTGCCTCCACTTGACCATTTGCGTGGGGGTGGTGAGGGGAAGAGAAATGTTTTTTGATCCCCAGCTCTTCACATAACTCTCTGACCTTTTTGTTGTCGAACTATTTTCCATTGTCTGATACAATTGAATGGGAAATTCCTAACCTAGAAATGATGCTTTTTTAGATAAACTTGGAGGTATTAGCCTCAGTGATTTTTGTTGAGGTTCAGTTTTGACCATTTGGTGAAGTAATCAATGGTGAATATGGCACGGTTGGCACTTCCTTTCCCTTTTGGGAGGGGACCAATAAGGTCGACGCCCCATTTGGCAAAAGGCCAAGGGCTGGATACGACAGTCAGTTCACGGGGTGGTTGTCTCTGTACTAATGAGAAACGCTGGCACTTATCACATTTTCTAGCAAACTTAATGGTATCCTTCCTTAAGTTCGCCCAATAGTATCACTGCCTTAGTTCTTTGTGTGCCAAAGCTGGTCAGCAGTATGATTGCCACAAATTCCTTTGTGGATTTTTCGTAGCACATAGTCAGGTTCGTCTCCCCCTATGCACTGTAGGAGAAGCGATAAGAATCCTATTTTGTAAAGCACACATCTTGAAATGCATAGTGGGTGGCTCTGTGCCTTAATTTGTGAGCCTCTTCTTTGTTTTTCGACAGTGTTTGATCCTTAAGATAGTCGATGATTGGCTATATCCACAGAGGGGTTCCTTCATTCCATATTGCCTCACTATGGGGACGACCCTGAGCAGTTCTGAGTCTTTACTGCTGGCCAATCTTGATAGGACGTCAGCGTTTGTGTTTTTCATCCTTTAGATCCAATTCAGCTCGAATTTCTCAAAGCATAGGAGCAGCTCCATGACCTTCTTCATGTAAGAAGCCATATTCTTTTCTCTGGTGGCTAAATCGCCTCTAACTTGGCTAACCAGTAGTTATGAATCGCAACTAACCACCAACTTTTTTTATTTGCATCTCTTTAGAGAGTCTGAGACCAACTAGCAATGCCTCATACTCTGCAGCGTTATTTGAAGCCTGAAAATTGATTTGATGACATAGTTGAGCTTGTGCCTTTCGGGGCTTGCCAAAATTACTCTGGCACCTACACTGGTGTCTCCGAAAGACTGATCAACGAATAAGTTTCAGAGCAGGGAGTCCGAAGATTTTATATCCATGCTGGAGTCTTGAACATCAGCAAATTCCACTGTGAAATCTTCTATTGCCTGTCTTTTCACCGAAGCTCTGGGCTGGTACTAGATATCAAACCCGCTCAGCTCTACTGCCTATTTCATCAATCTAGCTGATGCATCTGGCTTCTGTAATATTTGTTTAAGTGGCAGGTTCTTCAGTACTCTTATGCTGTGGGCCTGAAAGTATGGCCTCAGTTTTCTGGAGATAGCAATCAGTGAGAAGGCGAGATTTTCCATGTCAGTGTACCTAGATTCAATTGATGAAAGAGCCTTGCTTGCATAATAAACCGACAATTGGGTTCCATCATCTTCTCAAACAAGAACTGAGCTTAAGCCTCTGTCAAAACAGCCAAATATTGCACAAGGGCTTATCTTTCCTTAGGTTTTAAGAGGGGTAGCTTCTCCTAAGTGCTTCTTTAGCCCTTGGAGAGTCGCTTCACACTCCTCGTTCTATTGGAACTTCTTTTCTTCTTTGAGGACTTTGAAAAATGGAAGACATTTGTCGGTTGCCTTCGAGATAAATTAACATAGAGCAGCAAGTTAGCTTGTTAAGCTCTGCACTTCCTTGGGTTTTCTAGGGGATCTCATGTTTAGTAGAGCTTTGATTTTGTCCGAGTTTGCCTCAATCCTATGTTGGTTGACCATATAGCCTAAAAAATTTCCCAAAGCCACACCGAAAGCACATTTCAACGGGTTCAACTTCTTCCGATATTTCCTTAATATCTCAAAGGCCTTCTTCAAATGTTTGGTGTGGTTCGCAGCCTTTAAACTCTTTACAAGCATATCGTAGACATACAACTCCATTGTCTTCCCAAGGAGGTCAGAGAACATCGCATTGACTAGCCTTTGGTATGTGGCCCCAGCATTCTTTAGATCAAAAGGCATTACTTTGTAGTAGTAGAGCCCCCTATTAGTGATGAATGAAGTGTGCTCCTTATCGGATAGGTTCATGGGTATCTAGTTATATCTTGAATATGTGTCCATGAAATTTAGCAATTTATACTGTGTAGTGGCATCTATGAGCTGATCAATTCTGGGAAGGGAAAGCTATCCTTTGGGCACGCTTGGTTAAGATTTGAAAAGGTTATGTAGACTCTCCATTTTCCATTGTGTTTTTCACCAGGACCAAATTTGATATTCACTTCGGATAGATCGTCTCCCTAATGAATCCGTTATCCTTCAGCTTTTGTACCTCTTCCTTCAAAGCTTCATGACGCTCTTGGTTCAGGGCCTTTACTTTATGCAGATCAATGTGTAGAAGTGTCTAATGTACGAAGAAGGAATAGATGGGAGCCTAGGAATGAAATTTATGATGCATATGAATATTGTAGTGATAGTGATGAAGATGCGTGGATTGAGGATGCAATACGAGGTTTGAAAAATAGAGGTGATAGGTTTAGAAGATAGGATACGAATTATTATGGATATGGTGGTGATAGGAGTATGATAACAGCAATCCTAAAATTTAAGGGTAGGAGTGATCTGGAGGCGTACGTGGTATGGGAAGAAAAAGTTGAGTTGATGTTTGAGTGCCATAATTACTTTGAGGAGAGAAAGTTGAAGTTGGTTGTGAAATCATTTGTGGATTTTGCTACAATTTGGTGGGATCAATTGACAACATCCATGCGAAGGTATGGTAAGAGGCCTATTGAGAATTGGGATGAGTTGAGGGATATTATGAGGAAACGATATGTACCAAATTATTATTACAGTAGTGATCAACGTGAGCTGGGATTTAGGGAGATGTCTATAAGATCTTACGGGGGTTGAGTGTCCAAGGGAAAAGAAAACACCTAATACAAAGCATGTACGTAGTACATCAAGTGAGTTGGCGAGTCGAAATTTCAAATTAGAAGTAACAGGGATTTGTGACAAGGTTAAATCTCAAATTAATCACATGAAGGTGCAAGAGAGTAAAAAGAAAATTTGTGAGGTGATTGATTGTGAGAAAAATGGAGAAGAGCCACAAAAGAGTAAAAAGAAAGTTGAGAGAGAAAAAAAAGGGGAGTCGTCGGAGGTGAAAGAGGAATCGGAAGTGAGCTTGAATAAAGAGGAGGTGTTGGTAAACACTAACATTTCTTTCCCTATTTTGAAAATTCTATTTTTTAGATCATCAAAGATTTAATTCCAAAAAATAATCCTATTGGAATCCCTTACAATTCGAGCTTCGAGCATCGAGCATCGAGCATCAGTTGGTGGATAAACTTCAACAACAGTTGCATCTTGCTTGGGAGAAATTATATATACCGGAGATTGAATTTGTGATTCCCAATGAGACAATGGAATTTCAAATAAGATGGAAGGAATTTGTTTACAAGTTCATATATAGTGGATTGAACTACAAAATTGGTATATCGGGAAATATGCATCAATTTAAATTGTCGCTACTACAGTCACCTGGGCCGAGTAAAGCATGGAAAATGAACAGTGATTTATCAGCTGAAATCATTCTTATAGCATCACAAAAATGGCAAGAGGAAGCCGTTAAAACGTACACATTTTGATCCATGTAAAGGAAATTGGATTTACATATGCAAGAGAAGGGTTCGAATTCAAAAGTGGTCTAAATTGCATCTAAGGAAAAATGGACCATTTCATATTCTTACGTTGATTAGAGATAAAGGCTATAATTTGAACATTCAAGGTTTGGATTCAAGGTCGAATCCTTTCGGAGAGAGAGGGACTGATATAATCTGCAACATCAATTCCGGCAGGGAAAGTTTCCAAAATTCACCAGTTGTTCGTTTTGGTTAGACTTCATTATTTTTGGTAATTTCTATGTTCTTAGGAGTTTTATTTTGTCTAGAATTCTTAATTTTGGTAACTTTTATTTTTTTAGAGTTTTATTACTTTTCAAACTACTTGTTAGGTTTTTAAATAGAGGTTTATTTTCTCATTGTAATACACAAGACTTTTCATATGAGTTATTAAATAAAATTCCCTCAAAGCTTTTCGCTTCAATTATCTTGTTCTTCAATGGGCAAATTGAACTTATTAAGAAAGTGATTTCTTGTGGCGTTAAAAAACATCGGGTTGGATCTTTGGGTTATGTAATCAAGGGGTCTTTCAAGCATAGTTCTTGCTGGGTTTTTTTGTTCATAATTTTATTAGTTCAAATTCGCAATCTCGGTGAGATTTCGAAACTTTGTGATCAAGAGGTCATTGGTTTAATATACCTCTGGTTGCTTGGTTCATCGTTCAGAAGTTAAATCCTAAACCTTGGTCATATTTGGGTGTTCTTGGGATCTGGTGTCAATTCCTATGAGTTCGATAGCAACCTTGTTAATCGGGTTCACATCAATCTGCATGTTATCATAAGTTGCTCCGAACAGGATGTTGATCGAACTCCCGTTGTTAACGAGCTTGTGACTTAGGCCATTCCTCACCACGGTGGCTTTTACTACTAAAGCGTCACAATGGGGGTAGTGGACACCAGTGGTATCTTCTTGAGTGAATAAAATTGGTGGAGTAGTGTGGGCTCCACTGGGGGTGTTGTTAACAAAATATCTTATCATTGGAGGATCCTTGGCTTTCCTGGCGTAGTTCCTTTGGGCATTTATAACTTTCCCCCCACATAAGAGCCTCCAATTATCGTTTCAATCTCCCTGATGGGTTTATTTCCTGCTCCAACGTGAGGCTCCCTTCTTTACCTCCGGGCGTCCCTAGGCCTTCTCCTTTCTTCATCATCTTGTTGCCCTGGGGACTGGTCTCTTTGAGTTTGCTTCGTCTCTCCACGCCGCGACTCTTTTTCTTGCCTTCTTTAGGGAGTGTCCATCCTATTTCTACGCTCATTTCTCTTATCACCATACCGGTCCATTTGTTCTTTGTTGTCGAGCCTTGTTAAGCAATTACTGGTGCTATGACCATGGGTCCGATGATAAGCGCAATACAGCTTGTTTCTTGACTCTTAGCCTCTCCCTTTGCCTCTTCCTTTGGGCTGGTTTGTTCGCATTTGCGCATCGGGTCCGACTTCGACTTCTTTATAGGCCAAGGATGGCACCTCATTTAGTATGGGGGTTACCAAAGCTTGACCTAAAGTGGGAGCGATTGTCCTGCCCAGTTTGGGTCCATTGCTGGGTTACCAAGTGCGATACAGGGCCTCGCCTCTGCCTTTGTGGGGTGGAAGCTCCATAGATGTTTGATTGCGATGATTGATCAGCTTTTCATTAACTATTTCGCTCTTCATCATTTTCACTAGGCCGTCATAAGTGGTTAGATTCTTGTTCCGTACGTCTCTCCAAAAAAGGGTGTTAATGTTGAGACCTTCTCTTAAGGAGGACAGAGCCTCCCTGTCAGTTACTTGTTCACAGTAGGTCATTTCATCCGTAAACCTTTCTAAATAGCTCTTCAAGGTTTTGCCTGATTGTTGTCTTATGTCCTGAAGCCTTTGAATAAGGGCCTCGCCATACTTGCTTGTTAAGTATTGATTTGAGAATGTTTTCTTAAGGTTGGGCCAGCTTTTGATGCTACTAGCTGGGAGGCGACTATACCATAATTCAGTTGTCCCAGCTAAGGTTAAGTAAAAGGCCTGGCATTTCGATGCTGGCGAGGCTCCTCTTAAAGACATATAAGTCATGTAATTGTTGAGGTGCTTCGCCGGGTCTCCCTTCCCTTCATACTTGGGTATCTTTGGGGATACAAAGTGGCTAAGCACTTGAGCATTCCTCAACTCTTGTGAAAACGGAAGGCTGTCATCATCATCATCCAGCTCAAAAGATCTGTAGGGGCCATCTAATTCTCCTTCCTCTACCTGATACTGAGGCGGTTAGAACGTTTCTGCCTGATTTTGTAAGTTCGCAGCATCCCTTCTTTCCTGCCTATTCCTAGGTGGCCTAACCTCTTGGGGTTCTTGTCCTTGGCCATATTTTGGCTGCCTTGGAGTAGGGCGCGACTGTTGGGGCTTATTTCTAGGCCTCGACCATCTGATTCGGTCAAAGACACTGGTAGATCTCTGTGGCTCTTGTTCTTGCACATACTCGAGAGAAAATTCTCCTCTTGTGGTAGGTTGCCTCCAACATCAGTTGGGACATAGCTTTAGGTTATATCCATGCCCACCTCCCTCTCACTTGGGCTTGGCTCCCTCATGTGCCCTTGTGCATGGGTTCTTCCATGATGCTCTTGATGAAAAGGTTCCTAATAAGGGGCTTGATATCCCGTTTGCCCCTGCATCTGCACAGGTAGTTGCTGCATTGTGGCATTCTGCTAGGTATTGTCCCTCATGTTTTCCGCCAAACATGTGGTGGTTCCGCCTCTTCTATGTTGGTGGTGAGATCGGCGAGTGGTGACATTAGCGCGGAAGACCTCTTCTTCAAAGGCCTTCTGTTGGCGTCCCCTGCTATGGGAGCCGTTATGGCTAGAACTCATGAGGTGTTGCCGATTTGAATTCGTGTGATAACTTCCAACATGTTTCCATATTTGTCTCTTTTTTCCCTATCATTCTTTTTCAAGAAACTGAAGCTTTCTTCAAGGTCCGGCTGGTGGTAAAGTGTTTTGAAATGGCTTTTACCATCGAGATATTCGTGGTTGGAATGTGTGATTTCCCATAGATGGTGCCAATCTGTTGATCTTAAAAAATATACCTCCAAATGGTCAACAGATCTCGAAACCTCTCACGTCCAAACAAGCTATACACCTGCACACTAGGACAAACCATTAGACACACGTGACCTTCTCCAGTAGGGGTAGAGCCGACCGTGCGTACTCCGACGGTCAAGTTAGTTGAGGAAGGAATGTATTAAATGTGGGAGGGCTTTTAACATGAGCCCCAGTGTAAAACAAACGGGGTCGTTTCAAGAAAAATAGTGAATATAGAGCAAAGTTATATAGTATCAAAGTCTAAACTTGCATTATCTCTGAATGACACCGAGTGTGGGCTTTTATAGTATGAGATGGCGAATGTGGACTGTCGGATGAAGGGACAAGTGGCCCTTCCTTCTTAGACTCAACTTTTCGTCATGGGCATCAATCAATCAATCAGTCGCAGTCTATTAATGCTAATGTCATCTTCCCTTCCATGAGTTATAGCTTGCGGCGGTTGACTTGACCAAGTAGGTTGGCTATGGCTGCTATAGCAGGGGATTGTCATGTCAATCACATAATAGATTTGATTTGGAAGGTGTTCGGCCATACATGGGTTCGACTACACATGAGTTCGGTTATACATGGGATCGGTTACACATGGGTTCGGCTACTCATGAGTTCGGTCACACATGGGTTCGGCTACTCACGAGTTCGGTTGCACACGAGTTCAGCCAATGGGTCATGTACATGGATTGCATACACGTGGACTCAGATTGTCCACGTCGACTTAATGGGGCCCAGGTATGGCCTCTGCTAGAGGACATGTAACATATATCAACAATAAATGCTTCAAGCCAATAAAAGCGTAGAGCAAAACGAACAAAAATCGGGTAACAGAAGAGCAACCCAAATGAATAATGACTACTATAAGCAGAAAAACGGTAACCCAGCCAAAAGTTCTAAACTATCATTAAAATCTCAATTGATTGGTGCGATGATTAGGGGTGATTGGTTCGAAACTATCATTCCGCTATTTTAGGACCAATTTTAAAGAGTATATCATTATCCTAAATTAGTGTCTATTATCTTATAATTATATATTATTATATTGGAATTACCACCTAATTTTTGAAAGTATATTGTATGATTGTTAGTTGTGAAATATAATTGTTATAGTGTAGTAGTTGTGTATTGTTCCCTAGATATAGTAGCCAAAAAGGAGCGCTCAAACAAATCAGGTAGAAAATCACAACCTATTTAAATTGGATGGAAACCATTAGTAAATCCGTCAGTTGACTTAAAGTCAGCATTTTGACCAAATTTTGATTACATTTTAAAGGGTAAAAATGTAACATTATATTTTCTATAAAAAGCAATTAAAATAAAAAACCTAAAAACAAATTACCCTTCATCTTCTTCACAGACCCTACACCCCCACCCTCTCACCCCAGAGAAAAAAAAACCAGAACCAACAAATGGAACTGTCACTGCCAAATGAAGCCAGTGACAAAATCGAGATTCAAGAGCACCACCGCCACCTCCTCCTCTTCCTCCAATTCTCAATTCTTTATTCAAAAATGGAACCAAAAGCAAAAAATAACAACAGAACCGGAAAAACTAGCCCCGGGTCTAAGGGGCCTTCCTTTTTCATTTATTTGTTCTTCCTTGATTGAAAGTTGGGGATTTTTCGTGGATTTTCTTGCCAGATTCGATTGAGACTTCCTATTGATCTTCGAGGAGTGAGGAATATTGAGAGAAAGGCGAAATAATGGTAAATTCAACGGTGGAAAGAGTGACGAGCGATATGCTCATAGGTCATGATTGGGCTATGAACATCGAGATCTGTGACATTTGCAACCACGATCTTGTTTAATTGCATCTACTCTCTTGTTTTCCACTTAATTTATCCAGAATAGTATGTTTACAATTTATCCAAAATTTAGTAGTTGTTGAGCTAGGGTTTTATTTTTTGTGAAAGGATGGCGGATAGTCCCGGTGGCAGTGGGAGTCACGAGAGTGGCGGCGGGGGGGTGGGGGTGGGGGTAGATTTTTGATTTTTTCTTGATTTTTTGATTTTTTTTTCAATTTATTTAATATGCTAATTATCAAGTTACCATTTTATCCTGTCCAATTTAGTCAAAATAGGTCAACATTTACTTTTTTGGTCAATTAACGGTCAAATGGACGGTTTCCATCCATTTAGACTTCGGGTGCATATTTTTGAAAGGTTTGGTATCGTGTGTGGTATAAACTAAAGGTTTGGACAAAGTTTGCTAATAAACGACAAGATTTGGTACCTCGGCTGCAATTTTTCCAATTAATTTTGAGGGCAAAGTCCACATTAACAAAATTCATTAACAATTTGATAAGGGCTCAAGTGAGTGATTTAAGCATTCAAGTGTTTTCGTTGGTCAATAGTGTACAATTTTAGATGTATATTCTTTTGAAGGTCAATTTAAGATTCTTATATTGACACGACCCGTCCCGTATCACTTTAGTTTACCCTATACGTGACATGTGTTGATGATAGTACCAATTAAGTGTCGAACCCACCACCAAGACAATTTCGACTGTCAATTTTGTTTTTGACAAAATAAGACATACAACTAATGACGTATACAATTTGATTTTGGACTAAAACTTTTAGGAAAAGTGAATTTTAACTTGAAACGATACTTTATAAGAATTTTGTTAGTTGTACAATCGGGGTTGACAATTTTCTCACAAGAACGGGGTCGACAATTTTTTTATTTATCGTGGGCCTCTCACCATGTGAGTGGTTATCAATTGAAAACCTCGATTATACAAGTAGCAGTCTAGCATAGTTCATTTTATAAAGCTTTAAACATGTTTGGCTAAGCATAAAGGTTTCTCATAAGTAGTCTTGCTTTTATTTTTATTTCTATTTTTAAGTCAAACTTGCTCTAAAATAGGAGACGAAATCCTTCAAAAAACTTTAGCAGTGATTCCCACTGGCGCATCTCTGATCGCACATAAACACATCGTCTTTTTCCAACTGTAAAAACTGTCGAATTTGGATCGTGAACCGGAATTGAAGCGAATACATTCGATCCAGTGGGTCGGATCCATAATAGATCCGAATGTTGGGGAATTCGGGCATGGATGTGCTGCAGGAGTCGGGTTGGGAGGAGCTCCGAAAAGAGGCCCGCAAGATCGAAGGTGATCTTGATTTCAAGCTATCTTCTTATGGTAAACTTGGCGCTCGCTTCACCCAAGGAGGTACAATTGTGTAGTAGTTTTCATTTTCGGTTACTGTCAAAATTTTCACATGAATTTTGCTTCTTATTATTATTATTTATTTATTTATTATTATTATTATTTTTGTGTGTTAAAAATGTTGAACTGAAATCTTCTAGCAATCAGGTTATTGTGCATATTAATGGACGATTTTTTATGGGAACTTTGTTTGCTGATTTGTTAATAAACATTACATGTTGATATTCGTGATTACACGGGTTTGATTGATTTTTAAGATCCAATTCAATAACTGCATTACCTACATTTGGGTTTTGTTTTGCATCACTTCTGGTATACTTAGAACCCAAAGAGCCTTGAATAAATAATATAAATGGTGAGTTGATTTATTTGTTATGAAGGATTGTTAAGCAGTGAAACAAGTAATATGAATTCAATAAAGTCAGGATTGGAATATAATAATCTTAAATCATATGCTATTGATAAATGGACATGTACCTTAGATAATTTAACACTAAAATATACAGAGTTTACTTGTGTTTTTCTTATCATGAGTTACAATACCATGCCCTTGTTTTATCTGTTCGAATGATGGTTTGGATTGGTGCACCATTCATTTTAGCCAGTTATGTGGCTCCTTAGTAAGCTAGTCTAACTGAAGAGAATCATTATCTTTTGGAAGAAAATCTGATGGTTTAATAATTATTGGTTAAAGGAGATGTATTACAGCCAAATTTAGGGACTCGGTCCACTTTTAAGTTATTTTGATCATATATGTGTGCAGGTTTGTGTGGATGTGTTCACTCATGTTTTTCACATATCCGAAGACAAGACATGAGCAATACAGTAAATTATGCTTGAATGTTTCAGGCAGTTTAGTTTAACAATCTCAACTAAACTGTCCATCTGGTGTCTTTTGTTTCACACCATTCCATTTAAAATTAGGGTCTTACTGTTCATGTAACTATGTTCTGAAGATCCGTGAAATAATACTTTGGTTTCACTGAAATGAGGGGTTTGGTTGTACATAAACTATCATATATTACCCAACTCAGCTTTAATAGCAATGTTGGATCAAGGCAACGGAAAAGTGAGAGAGATGCAACTGAAAGACAAAGTCCCTGAAATCATTTAAAGAGCAAGCCCTCCATGGGGCAGAGAAAAGCTTTGGTGTAATTCAATTCAATACTTCTTCTATTTGATTATGTATCTTTTTATGTTTTGCAAGTTCGTTAAATATTTATTTAGAATATGACATTTAGAAACATGAGGGTTTTAAAGTTAGCTACTTTTTTGCCTCTTAAGGAGAATTTCTATTATGAATAAAGCAACACATTTTCAGAATGCGTTTCCAAACAATAAATCCTCAAATTATATTGTGAGCTTTTTTTATTTCCAGTGTGTTTGATGATTTCTTGGTTTTTAGGTTACGTGGATGCTGGTTCACCAACTTCTGGCTCCAGTAGGTCATGGAAGTCCATGGAAATCGAGATTCAATCACTGCTTGAGAAGCTAGTGGATGTAAATGATGCTATGAGTCGATGTGCAGCATCTGTGGCCCCTACTACTTCAGTTACTCAGAAGCTTGCAAGACACAGGGACATACTGCATGAGTTTACGCAGGTTATATGCAATCTTATCTAAATTTTTAAGCTACTAGAGATTTCTAACATGAGGACAAGGCAAAGGATGAATATAAGGGAACAATGATGTTGCTTCTAAGAATCATTTATTTACTATAGAAACAGAAAGGAAGCGGTGTTGTTGTGAAAGAAATACTCAGGCAGAGGTAGTAAGCATAAGAGGTCAAAGATTATTGATTGGCTGTTATGCTACTGGGGTTACTGGTTTAAGAATTTATCCTTTGCAACTATGCAATCTTGTTTTTATTTCTTCATTATATTTGAACATATACAGAGAATGTCTACCCAAGAAATCCATGGACCAGGTAAAGAAAATGATGTATATTTAGATGACTTTTGAGGATCTAGCTAAAATTAATCTAGCTTAGAGGTCGTATAGTTTGTTGTATATTTTAATCCAAAACAATGTCCCAAAACAGTACTTAAAGTGGGGACCTCTATAGCTCATAAATTTGAATATAGCTACGGAAAAAGGATTTATTGTAAGAGAAAAAGGCCTGCATTTAATAAAAACATCACAACAAAGCAGGATCTGAACTAACCCTACTCGTGTAATCAGCTTGAGATTGGTTAAAATCCTTAAGCTTCAATAAATTCTGGTCTTCTAACCACTGCATTGTTTTGTTGTTTGTTCTGCATCCCCAAGTATCATTCTGAATCATTTTATAGAGGAAAAAAGGCATGTCTACTTATGCCTCCATTTGGCAAATATATAAATGGTTTATAAATAGAAATAGTGATTCTCACAAAATGTGTGGATAATAATGAGTAGTAGCCATGAATGTGTAGTTGTAATTAATGTTTGACTTAGATTAAATTTATAAATTTATACCATTTATAAATTGTTATCCAAATGGAGGCTATATTTTAAGTTGAGAAGAACATGCAGAATTGATCCATGCATTATCAATGGGTTTAGTCATGTTAATTATTGATTTTATTGTCTGTTGTTCATTAATGGACTTTCCTCACCTTTTCTATGCTCTTAAAGGTTGGAAAGAGAATCATACTAATGTCTCCCTATTTATATGCTTCTAATATTTTTACAATGTATAATGTTTAATGGATGTTTGTATGGTTTTATTTACCAAAGTAAGTTCTTACTATAAAGTGGGAAATCGTAATCAGTATGGGTTATCCCATGTTTTCATGAATCAAATAGTTTTACATCTGAAAAGATGAATGCATACTGCAATGACTAAGCACTAAACAGTTTCCGAAAGTAACTTGTTATAGTGAGAACCATGAAAAGCATCTAGATTTGTACGCACATTACCTTTATCATTTATTGAATGAATGAGATGTGGAATTGAACCTATCTTTTCTCGAAAGAAAGGAAAAAATTTATGTTCTAGTTGTTTGGCTTGGGGAGACTGAGTGCTGTGAAGTTTCTTTAGTCTGTTTTGTATGATGTCTGATGCACTTCATTCAGATGTCCGAAGTCAAGTTGAATCAGTTCACTATATTTTTTACAGTTTTTCAATTTTTACCTGGAAAACTTGCTGACTTGTAACATAAACGATGAATAAGAGAGGTATTGGACTTTAGCTGCCTGATCTTAACTGCTGTGAGTAAGATCGTGTAGAATAGTATTTACACGTCTATAAGTATTGCTAGGAGTCCATAATGTTCATTAAGATCCCACTTAAGTGGAAAGTTTGCTAATTTTTGGCGCTACACAATTCATATGACATTGATTTCTCACGTTCGAATATTTACAACTTGTAACTTTTGACTATGAGAAGGGATGCATAAATAAAATAGTAATGCATATCATAGAGCGGATTGAATGAAAAGGATAGGTGTTGTACAATGACGTACTGCTAATCACAATTATGCTTTATATTACTGAATGGGCTGTTGATTTTTCATTTTTGCGATTGTGATAAGAAAAAAATTATTGTGTTTCCTACCTCTGTTTTACTGATTCTGTCCCTTCTTTTAATGCTTTGTTATTGGTATTGATCTGAAAACTTTGCATTACATAGTTGGGTTTTGAATCTTCTGTTAACATTCTTGGTGCATATTTTCTGTCAATTCTTCATTTGCCGGTTGTGTTTGTTTTCTCTTCAGTATTTTAATGTAGTATTTTCTTGGATTTGATTGAAAATATTTTCTGTAGGAATTTAGACGCATAAAAGGAAACATGAACTCAATGAGGGAGCACGCAGAACTACTAAGTTCTGTAAGAGATGATATCAGCGAGTATAAGGTGACAAAATTAGCTCGAACTGTCAGTACAGACAAATATGTTTCCATTATCTCTTATAGCTATAAAATGCATTTATGCAGGCATCTGGGAGTATGTCTTCAGGGACACAGCTACTGCGTGAAAGAGCTGCCATACATGGAAGCATATCTCATGTATGACTTAATGCTTGTTTGATAGGCAGAGTCGATCACCAGTTTTCTATCATGGGGTTGACTGCAATGCTTTACACATGCGTTGATAAAAAAAATCAAGAACTAAGTTGATGGATATTGAAGTTATTATTCATTTTGTCACATTGGAACTCTTCATATTATATGGCTAATAACCTATTGGAGATATATTGAATAAAATGATTGAGCCCCTGGTTTATTAATGTGAACAATTTGGGTCAGCAACATTGATTTTCTGCTCATGATGTTTCTGCGTGTTGCAATGATGCTAGTGTTACATAATCGAGTCTTACTGAAGTAATATTTTTATAAGATTTTATTCATTATCTATGAAAACTCGTGCTATTTAATTTATTTTCAACAAATTACTTGATGTTAGGTTCTTGAAAAGTTGAGCTCATCTTATGTAACAACCGTTCATAATGGGGTAACATGAGCATATATTGTTGGTCCAATTTTTCTCTGTAGATAGATGATGTGATTGGTCAAGCTCAAGCAACTCGGGCCGTGTTGGGCTCCCAACGAGCGTTGTTTGGTGATGTTCAAGGAAAAGTGAAGCTACTTGGTGACAAATTCCCTGTCATACGTGGTCTAATTGGTAACTTCCCGAGTAGATTTCTACTGATAATTTTCTTCATACAAGTCACTTCCTAATTGTTTTGTTTTTGATTCTCACAGGTTCAATCAGGAGAAAACGATCAAGAGACACTCTCATCCTATCTGCAGTAATTGCTGCTTGTACGCTCTTTCTTATTATCTACTGGCTTTCAAAGTAAACATAGACCAATCTGTTGCCACTAATCAATTAAAAATAGGATTTTCCAACGACTTCTGAACGTGTAGTTTGTAAGAACAAAATCTACTTCTTTATTGAAAGGGTTATGGTTTATTTTATGTACCTCTCATTTTTCTTATACCCTCCTGATATTTACATTTTTAGACAACTTTGGTTACATCTTGTATTGGAAGAAACTATTTAGTGGTTGCCTCATTTACAGGAATATCAGCAACTGAATTAAATTTACTTCTGGCAATTGCTACTGGACAAAATTTAATCTTTATTCGTTCTAATCCAGTACAGGAAAAGCATATCCTAAGGATATCAATTTTTTGTCCATGGGCATTCTAGCAATGGAAGTAATGCCAACTATAATTTTCCTTTTTAAGGATTTGTAAGCTTTATTCCCATCTATGGGAGTTCAGGTTATATATTCTCCTACAGCGTTTCAGTGTATTTATCAAATATATTGGTAGGAGGAGCATAAACCTAGGCCGCCCAGGTCCATGTGACTGGAATATTGAGGGCCTTGGTTCGAACCATGGTTTTCATTTTTTTTCTTAAATTGATTGAAAGTATGTGTTGGGCTTGAGGGCTTGTCTAGCCTGGTGTGATAGTGTTGAGTTTCACACTTTTCTGCACGTTTCTGCAACAATGGCTGGACTTGCTGTGATTCTTGAGTTGAGATATACTGTCTCGGTCTTGTTATCCCTTTAGTATATTTTTAAGACGTGGGCACATCACATCTTCTTAGTAAATGGAAAGGCGTCAATGTATAATGTGTCAAGGTGTAAAAAAATGTGTTGATGTCTATATGTTTGCCAAGAAAATTGATGCGTCGACATGCCAAATTATATTGAAAGGACGGTAAAGCTAGAAATAGAAGATCTAGGGTCGTGAGGGTCGGATTAATATCTTTGGTGGTAATTGGGGGTAGGGAGTGGGTGTGTTGGTGAGTATGTTTGCGTGGCCCTTGGAATGGCCACAATAAATTGATGTCCCGAAATGATGAATACGAAGCAAGCAGAGGCCAGATCCTCCTAATCATACTTGACCTCCAATGTTTTCAAATCCGCTACGATTTCCTTGAACCTAGCCAAGTGATCTTTCAGTGACCCTCCCTCTACTATCATGGGAATACAGCATTTGCTTTAAATGCAATTTGTTTGGAAGACTTTTAGTCATGCACAACTACTCTAGTTTTAACCATAAAGCAATCGCATTTTCTCCTTCAATACGTCCTATAGAATGTTATTGGAAAGGTGAAAATGAATTTGCAATAGAACCTTCTTGTATTTCCATTGTTTCTTCTCAGTTGTCCAATTTGCTGGCATTTTATCAAAATCCAACAAAGTATTGTCTAAATCCATCTGCGCCAACACAGTCCTCATCTTTATTTGTCACAACGAAAATCTCGTAATGTAATCCAGCGGTGAAATATCATATTTCAATGCAGTCATATTTGAAAAATCTCAATCAAATCACGAAGAACTTGCAGACTAACTTTGATACCACTTGTTTAGAGCAAACAAGTTACCAGAATTGCTCTGATACCACTTGTTGGACCCGAATGCAATTCAAAAATTGAGATTAATGAACAATATGAAATATGTATAATCACAAAGAAGACTTGTTACAACGAAAATCTCGTAATGCGATCCAACAGTGAAATATCATATTTCAATGCAGTCATATTTGAAAAATCTCAATCAAATCACGAAGAACTTGCAGACTAACTCTGATACCACTTGTTGGACCCGAATGCAATTCAAAAATTGAGATTAATGAACAATATGAAATATGTATAATCACAAAGAAGAAAATAAGATTAAAGTAAAGAAATTGATGAGAGATTAGCGGAGTAATCGATGTTTCATTCAAAACAATATGGAGATAATACAAGAATCTGAGCAATAATGCTTTACGTAAATTGAATGAAGAGCCATATATTTATAGAGACATACCAAACCCTAAAAAATCATAAAAATGGAGATAATATAAAAATAATGTGGAATAAAGAAAATAATATTTTTCAATAAAATCATGTGAAAATAAAAAAACAATATTTTCCAAAAGATCCACCCTAAGTTGGGACACAAAATCTAATAGTTGCAGCTTCAAAATTCAACAGGTTGTTAATACAAGCTCGGATCGGACAGGAATCAAGCAATATGAAAAAGGAATTATGATTGGTACGTGAATTTGTATTATTTACTTCCAAGATACTTGGGACATGATTCTTCTACTAGTTGAATTAGCCTACAATAATAGTACTTAATCTGCCATTATTATGGTACAATTTGAGGCATTGTATGGAAGAAAATGCCGATCGTCTACCCACTGGGACGAGGTTGAAGAAAGAAAATTACTAGGCCTTGAGATCGTCCAACAAACTGCTAACGTGGTCGAGAAAATCCAATCACGAATGAAGACTGCTCAAATAGACAGAAAAGTTATGCTACAAATGAAGAAAGCCATTAGAATTTTTTGTTGGTGACATGTTCTTTTTGAGAATAGCATCGATGAAAGGAGTAATGAGATTTGGGATAAAATGAAAGTTGAGTCCTCATTTTGTTGGATCTTTTGAGATGTCAAAAAGATTACGTGATTTGGTTTATGGAATCGCATTACCACCAGGATTGTTAGGAGTGCATAATGTATTTCACGTTTCATGTCGAGGAAGTATATATAAGACGCTTCTCTTGTGAAGAATTACAATCAAGATTGAGAGATTTGAAAGGAACTTCGAAGGAAAATGATAAATCTAGTAAAAGTACTTAGATGAATCAACTTGGGGACGCGAATATGAGATGCAGGCCAAGTACCCGTGTTAAATTGATATGTTTTAAATTTGAGAGCGAAATTGATTTTAAAATTATAACATATCGTGCTTTTTATTCGTGATAATCATGCATGTCTTGAATATGTATTAATGTTGCATTTAACACTTGATTATTTAAATTATTGTTATGATTTTCACAGTGAAATGTGTCTTGAACGTCCTAGACAGTCGACGTGTCCATTAATTAAAAATTAATATATTTATAGTTTAAATAAGTCTAGATTAAATTATACAATATAGTTATTTTATTATGTACTTTTAACTTGTCTTGTTTATGGAATTGAACTGAGACTTGTCCTTGAAAATACTCATAATTCTGTACTTGAAAAAAATATATTTAGGGTCCGTTTGATTGTAAAGGTGAAATTTGGGT
>NW_019268308.1:426594-454621 GCF_002742605.1 Olea europaea var. sylvestris
ATTTGTTACAATTGTTAATAAAATTTGTTTCCATTGCCAAAAAAAAAAAAAAAAATTAAAAAAATTAAAAATTTTTTTTTTTTAAAAAAAAGTCAACCTGAAAAATGAAAAACCACCTAATACATGAGAAAATGAATTCCTCCATTTCGTGGAAAAGGTGCATGTGTGGTTGAAAGATGGAATTTCAATTACCTAGAAAATTGATGTCATCAAATATGTAAAAACTTGGAAAAGGGAAAATCTTTTCCATTTTCCATGGAAAAGTTGCCATATCAAACATGGCCTTAGTTTAATTTTATTAACAACTAATCCAGAAATTAGGGATTTTATTCGAATTGGATGGTCCAATTATTAATTTTATTTGAATAGATTCATTCAATTAGGTGGAGTAAAAAACCTTACAAAAAAAGAAAAAAATCGTAGTTGCATCCTAAACTCTAATACGCCGACTCATATTCATGTTCTCCACTTGAAGGAATATATCAGGAATTAATACTATTTTTCCTCCATGTTGGAGAATAGAATGTGAGCTTAATTGGATTTCATTCTATATCATTCTCTCTCACACAAGTTTTTGCAGATTTTTTCTCCTACGGTTTGACACAAGTATCAAAAAGGTTATGCAAACAACTCCCCTTAGCCTTTTAGCAGGTTGTTCGAAAATCCTCTCCATTTTCATACCTCGTGTTTTCCCAATTCGAGATCGACCCTCTCAAAAATTATTTTTGATAGCATCAATAATCAAGGAAAATTATCTTATTCTTTTGGAATACTGTTTGGTTGTATGTCCATATAATATAGTTTTACTGATGCAATATTTTTATAATCAGTATGACACAATTTGTATTTTAATTATAAATAATTTTTTTAGGGGATAAAACTTTGTACTGGAAGGTTGTAATGTTGAGATATTCATTATTGTGGTTTGTGATTTTTCCTTATCACAAAAATAATTAAAGATGACATCAGTACACTTAAAGTCTATTGAAGAGACCACATGTTGAGTTTACTTCTATAGCATAATCGTACAGAGAATCAAAGTCCACTTGATTGGTTGCATATTTCATCTAACCCCGTTGAGAGGGTTATGTATATCTTTTCATATTTAAATGGTTTTTTGATTAATTAATGGGTGAGATTAATTTAATTGATCAAATATCTAGGTGAGTTGACAGTTTGAGAATGAGTGAAGTCGAGAACATGAATTCGTGTTGAGCACTGTCATCCTGAAAAATGGGTAGAGTGACTATTTAAATATTTTCTATTGAACGGTTAAAATCTGTTATTAATGTTTAGTGATTGCTAAACTTCGACATCTATGACTTGTCACAGAATTGTTGAAGAAAATGGTACTTAAGTTAATGAGCATAATTAGAGGGGCAAAACACTCATTTATGCACGTACCTAATTATCGAATCTTGAACGAGGATAAAATAAATATACAGTGAGTCAGAGGAAAGTATTATAGATCTATTAGCTTCTACAATCTTATACATTCCAAGAATTCAGTTTTTTACATTTAGTTGAAAAACAAAGACTAATAATTGGATTTGGAGGTCTAGGGTTGTTAGAGCTTGGATGATATATGTCCTAAGGACTCTATTGTAGCTTTATAAAGTATAGAGACTTAAATACGGTAATTATAATTGTTTTGAGTATAATTGTAATTACAATAAAAAATTTTACTTAGTTGTAATTGCTATAAAAGTTTAAAACTTAATTATAATTGTAATTGAAGTTCTACGACTACACATGAAATATAAACTAATTGGACTTGGACATTAATTAAAATTCTTGCTTGGATTATAACTAAGACTCCTATTTGAATGTAGAATTCTTATTGTATGAAGATTCAAACGATACTATCTCTATAAATAGAGACGAGATAGAATCTAGAATTCCTACAACAACTAATTATACATAATTTTATAGTGTT
The DNA here is from genome assembly GCF_002742605.1 of Olea europaea var. sylvestris. Classification (NCBI taxonomy): domain Eukaryota; kingdom Viridiplantae; phylum Streptophyta; class Magnoliopsida; order Lamiales; family Oleaceae; genus Olea; species Olea europaea. The sequence goes on from NW_019268308.1 coordinate 428,531, forward strand.
CAAATTAGAAAGAAAAAGAGAGAAAAAAAAATATTTTTCTCACTTTTATTCAATTGTCTAATTCAAAAATTAGTTTCTTGATTTAATTAAAAGAAGGTGCCCACCCATCAAATTAGTCTCGACTTTGAAGAATACCGTAGAAGATTTGGAGGTTTGGAATATCAAATTCTTGGAATTAAAATGTTGAAAGTTCGTGATCCGAAAGATTGGAAGTTCATGGTTTAGAATTAATTCAAGAATTGACCATTAAATTTAGATAAAAATTCGAATCCTATATTATTGACACAACATATGCGTGAACATTTAGAAAATTTTGTTTATTAAATTAAATTTTTTTTTAAATTTCTAGATAATTCTACTTTCGCATTCCAACGACTACATCCAAAACAAAGAACCAAAAAGACAAATTAATAATTTGGTACTCAAAGGTAACACGATAGGTTTGGGAATGTGATGAATGACCAAAAGGATTTGACTACCAATTTAAGGCTTTTAATAATCTTTGTTGAGGGTTGAACACATAAAAATTAGGAATCGAGGAAAAAGGAAACGGTAAATTTCATTACATACGGTCAATGAAGTTTCAACCAATTTTCAATGCAATCACTAAATTTAAATTTCTCAATTGCATCGTTGAACAAGTTAGAACATTTTCAAGAGACTCTCTATTTTTAAAGAGTATATTTTACAATTTAGAGATCATCTATAAATTTAAATAGTAATACTGTTGAATATATATATATATAATTTTTTATATCTTTTATTTTAACTAACTTTTCTCTAAATTATTATATTGTTTTCTACATTAAAAGTTGAAGTAGTTTGCATGCATTTAATTATAGAGAATGAGTTTGGAGAGCAAAACTCACTCTTTAAATTAAAATGTTAATTTAAGAGTCTCTTGCATTGTAATTTTAAAGATTAACTCTTTAAAATAGATAACATCTTATGCTTAAAGAGTTTCTTAGAGATGTTCTTGTAATATAAAGAGAAAAAGAGAAGAAAGTATAAAGATTAATAGACTTGTACGTATTTCATTGAGAACCAAAACCTCATATTTTTAAGGAAGAAGTAGTCTGAAATACAATAGTCATTATTAATAGAGTTATAGGGGTATAATGATCATTCACTAATGAACATATATAATTTATAACACTTCCCTTGAATGATACATTTACAAAATATCTACCTCGTTAAAAAGAGTACAATTTTTCCCATGATTTCAATAATAGTGCGTTTGATTGTCAATATTTTTCCATGAACCCAAATTCTTAATTTTATAATGTTTGATTGACTTTTTTATATGAAAATATTTTCCTACTTTTGATTATATGACCATTTTTTTTTAAAACAAGAAAAATATTTTTTAAGGAAGAGTAGGTTTTTTATTTTCTTGGTAATTTACTCTCTCTTTATCCCTCTTCTAATCCCTCTCTCTTCCATTTGCCTACAAATAAAAAAAAAAAAAAAAGTATAACATTTTCTAAGTTAAAATTTAACAATTTCTACGCAAATAATTTCTAGGCAAATTAGTTGTCTAGAATTTATTTTATTTAATAAATTCTATGCTCGCAATTAAACACATCCTAAATGAAAATTATTGCATTGAGTCATCCATATCTTGTACAATAATATCTTCAATAATGCAATTATGGCGAAGCATGTTTTGTGTTGTCTGTTATAGCCTTTAAGCAATACCATCTTCATAGATGATATTTATCAATCTTTATTTGTCTTTAGTCACATGATGATCTGTTGAAAAATAAATTGTGTTGTTACTCTTTTCAGGAGTCGTACACAATTTGTAACATAAAAGAGTATTATTTTAAGGATAAATATCTTGTAGGTTGTGGATATCATTATACAAAAAATATGTTTAGTTAAAACCTTATTAGAAAAAATTCTAATGAAGGAAACTGAATACATTATTCTTTTGAGTATGTTACAAAAGTTGTCTCATTAAAAATTTTGCCATAAAAATCCAATGGGACAAAGCCTTGACTAGGAGAAAAAAGTACAATGCGTAACTTACAACAATATATTTGAATTATATGTTTCAAACTTGTTAAACCATTAGGGATAGTATTAATGACTCGTGCCATATAAGTTAATTATAATTGCATTTAAATTTTCATGCATCGTTAGGATAACTAGATATGGATTTTTAATTGCTTTCACCACAATTTTTGAATTTCACTATGTTGAGATTCGTACATTAAATATTGAGACTTCATTTTTCTTATTTCTTTTTCTCATAGGTATACACCTTTGGAATTTAGGACTGTATGTTTACAAAATTTTCTAATAAATTCAATTTTACTAGGATAGTGTTCATCTATTTTGTCAATCATTTCTTCGATCGAGATGCTTTAATTAATTTATTTCGACATCCTCATTATTTATAATATGAAATGGTATATTATATACAAAAATACTGTTGACATTTTTTTTCGATTTTTTTAATAACAACATAACTTATTGAGATGTTTTCATTTTTAATATTTCAAATAATTAAATCTCTTTTAGAGTTTTATAATTAGTTAGGTTTATAAAATATATATATTCTCCAAGAGTATATGCGTCCTAAATGCAGGGGTGTCAATTTAGCTCGTCGGCACGAGGCTTGGGCCGAGCTCCATTTTAGGATGTCAACTCGAGCTCGAGAAGCCCTTGTGGCTCGAGCTTAAATTTTTTGGCCGACCAAAAGCTCGCCTCGCTTCGGGCTTGGAAAAAGTTCATACCATTTTACTCAAGTCTAGCCTCGAGTTTTGCTTAGTAAGATGGCTCGGCTCGTTGACATTTCTACCTAAACGAGACCATTTTCTTTATCTATCCCTTTTTTTGGAGATTTTGTTTTAGAATTGAATTTATTCATGCTTCAGATGTACCATAGATATATCAAATATAATGTTTATGGATTGTCCTTTGAGGACGTCAATTCAAATTGAAGCACTTAAAGCTGGTGGGTGAGATATTATCAATCTCTTTAATCAGTAAACACATGTAAGTAAATTATCATTCAAACTTCTAGTTCGAATTGTCTTTTACAAGGATCTAGATAATAACGATAGATTATGTATATACTTTTTTTTTTGGCTTTTTAGTTCCTCTCTTAATGTTGAGGAAATTGTTTAATCAAATTGACAATTGGCAATCCGTGTTATAACTTTAGGATTTGAGATGTCATATAAAGTTTCAAACTAGCATTTACTCTCTGTATTCTTTACCTTCCATCTTGGTACATTGTGATGGATTAATTGTACACTTATTGCACTATCAAATTAATTAGATGAAAAAATTAAGCTTTATCCATAAATCAAATATAATGGAGAAAGTTTTGATATTGGCATGATGTGAATTGCATTCCCTAAATAGAGCTGGGAAGCATTTAGTTTTTAATACCAATGATTTAGAAATTAATTGAAGATGTTTAACAACAATAGTGTTAAATTATTTATCCTCATCCTAATTAACACTAATTAAAACGTTGAGAATTAAACTCAATAGAATTAACAAAACGCATCATTTTGATTTTATAATCTAAAAATTATGCTTATAATTTAAAATTTTTGCAATTATTTCTCGAACTTAAAGTTGTGAATATCGTGCAATGATCTAGTAAATGTATTATAACTATCAGATACAAATAATATCTAGATTGTCAGTATGAAGGATGACGGGTCCCATATACCAACCTAATTAATTTTGAAGATTATACTGATATAATCCCAACATTAGTTGTGACGGTCAGTGACCAATTTATGATACAGAGAACAAGCATTATATGTAAATTCTTTGAATTGAATAATCTTCTGATTTTTTGTTGAATGTTTATTTGAATTCTCATTTTGCATCTTATTAGATCTGATGATGGTTTAATTGGACATGGCAAATAAAAAATTATTAGAGTTACTGAACTTCTAGTTCAATATAATGTTTGTTTAAATTGTAGGTTTTTATTTTATTTAGCGTACCAATTTAAAAAACACTGTTTTGTAGGTTTCTCTTTTATTTAGTGGTAAACAAATTATTAGCAATAGTAAGTTTGTCTCCCCATATCACACAATATTGACTCTCTTGGAGTTTTGAATAAGAATTTGTAAATTTCATATTAGTTTTTACCATTATTCATAAATAAATTCTCTTAACTAGATTAAATGTGTTATACTTCTCGAATGTTGACATATATAAATAGATTCTATTCCAAGAACAATATTACAATATTCTTTCTAGAATATTTATATGATTAGATTGGATTGAATTGTATTTCTTTTTGTTTTGTTTTTGTTTTTGTTTTTTTTTTTGGTTCTTTGTTTTTGTTTTTTGTTTTTTCAAAATATCAACACATTATTTATCTAAATTATAATGCGATATTTAATTATTCCATATTTAGTTATGCTTCTTTGCAATTATAAACATAAATATATGTGATTATACTCTTCAGGAGCAATAACACAATATTTTTCTCTTTAAATATTTAAGTACAAAGTCATTTTTCGAGGCGAAAATATTCTTCTATAAAATTGATTTGAGTTATATTTTCTTCTTCAAAAATAGTAAATGCTGACCTATGGTTGAATTCATTTTTTGATTATAACAAATAAATTGTTTTTATCTCTAATAATTGAATTTGAGTCTTCATAGCTACTATTGCATAGTTGATCAATTGGAGACAAAAAGATTGCTACTAAAAGACTCGTAATTGAAAATCAATAAAAATTGAGATGGAAGACGAGCCTTCATGTCAAATCACTCGAAGACAAGAATTTTAATAGTTAAACATCGAAGATATTATAATTAAATATTTTGGATTTATATGTAGAGGTGAAATGTTTTAATCTTTAGCAATGAATCAATAAAGGCTCAAATGAATGAATTTTTATGCACGAGAAAATTATTTCATAAAAATGCCCATTACATAAAAATTATTTTTCAAAGAAGAATTTCAACTTGATATTTAAACTTTTTGCAATGTTACTTACCTTGAAAAATAAAGTGAAAATGTCATACAAAAGCATATATCTTTCAAAGCAAAAAAAAGAAAAAAAAAAAGAAAAAAAAAAAGAGAGTTTTGCCCAAGCAGACGTTGATTGAGACATGCAGATGTCCGATTTGTCGAATGGTCACTTTTTAACCATTTCGAATTTTGACGCATAACGACTATTTTGGCTGTTCAGATAAGGATATGGATGTCTGAACGAGTTGTCCGATTAGTCAAAATTTTTGGCGTTTTGACTGCTATAAATACCATTTCATTTTTCATTCATTATAACATTTTTGGAGTATTTAAGTGAGATAATATTGAGCTAAATTATATTCATCGTATTTATCTTTATCAATTAATTTTTGATTGAATTAGCCTTTGAAAATTATTCTTCTCATCAAAGTTTTTCTCACCAAACACTTGAACATCCTTCATTTCTATTTATTAAAGTGTCTACTATTTCTCTCTCTATACTTAATTATGATTTTATTATTTATTAAGAGAGAAGTTTCAAATTGTAAAATCATTTCTCCTTAATTTTATGGCTTATATTGAGGTCCCGGAAAGCTTAATATTGTATAAGGACTAGTGTTTCTTATTTGTAAGTCACCGACAGCATTGTAAGGGTTTGGATTGCACCATAAGTCAATCAAATTTAGTAAAAAGGCCTTACTTTTGACGAAGAGCTTAGTAATGAAGGACATAGATCATTGGTTGGAATCGAATCTCCACAATTACTTCGTTTGCACAATTTCTTCTTTTACTAATTGCTTTCATACTTGTGCATTTTTTATTTGCTTGACTTATTCATTCTCAACTTGCTTTATTTGGTTTAATAATCGAAAAAGTCTTTAAAACCAAATTATATACCAATTCACCCTCCTCTTGGTTAGCTATTCTTGGGCTTTCAATTGGAATCAGAGCAATGAGCTCATTTTTTAAGTTTTCACAATTTTGAGTAATGGCTAACGACAATCTTCAAAATCTTGAGGGACATTCTAAAAATAGTTCTTGTTTCTTTAACGGCACGCATTATACTTATTGGAAAGTTATGATGATGATTTACATTCAATCAATATATTACAATATTTGGGAAGTTATTGAATATGGTTCTTATGCGCCTACTAATATTATTAAAGTTGATGGCTAACATGATCAAAACATTCCAAAACTTAGAGAGGAATATGACTAAAAATGAAAGTGATAAAATCTACATGATAAAAGAAAAGTATCCTTGAATACTTGAGTCGAAAATCTACTTTATTGGGCATTAGATAAAAATGAATTTAATCATATTAGCACATGTGATTTCATTAATGATATTTGGCATGCATTAGAAGTTATTCATGTTGGCACCAATAAAGTAAAGGAAACCAAAATTAATCTCTTGGTTAAATAATTTGAAAGCTTCTTTATAAAAAAGATGAACCTATCGTTGACATGATTACTTGTTTCATCGGTATTGTTAATGGCCTTAAAGGCTTTGATCGCAAATTTACTAATGGTGAGCTTGTAAGTAAAATGCTTAGGTTATTATCGGAAGATTGGAGTTCATTAACGACGTTGATAGAGAATACCAAAGATATCAACTCATATCTTTTGAAAGGACTTTATGGAACCTTTATGACATATGAGCTCAAGAACGCACTAACTAAAGAGAAAATGAGAAAAGGCGAAGAGGAATCAAAGAAGCCTCCTAAAGGCCAAATTGCTCTTAAATCGACAATTGAAGAAAAAACTACAAGTGAAAATATGAGTGATAAAGAGCTCGATAATTAGTCATTCTTATCAAAAAATTGAGAGGCTTTTGAAATAACCAAAGATTCCAAAAGAAGAAGAAAATAGTGAAGAAAGAAGCAAGAAAATTGTTTGCTATTTTTGTGACAAATTTGATCACAGGAAAACTAAATGCTCAAACAAAAAGAGGAATATCAAGACAAAGACACTTCAAGCAACATGAGATTAGAGTGACAATGATGATAGCAATGAAAATGATAGTCAAGAAGAAATTATCAACATGTGCTTCAAGGCGATAGAAGATGAGGTAAACTCTTTAGAAAAAATGTTCATATGATGATTTATCTACCTCCTACGATGAAATTTATGAGGAATTTAAGAAACATGCTTTAAATCGCTTTATTCTTAAAAAGAAACACTACTTGTTGAAAAGTGAAATGAAGAAAATTTTAGAACTGAAAAGGAAAATGTTGATTATGATTTATTGATTAAAGAAAATTCTTCCTTGAAAGAAAAGGTTGAAGATTTAACTAAGATTATTTGTAAATTTACTCGAGGTAAGAAGAATTTAGATTTAGTGTTTGATGATCAAAAGTGTGCTTTTTGTAAAGGAAGAATTGGATATAAATCATTTTTGAACCAAAAATCTTTCAAAAATCTATTTGTCAAAGCTTCAAACATCCTTCCTTCAAAAACTACATGTGATTTTTCCAACAAAAATGGACATATTGCTTATAATTATATAATAAAAAAGATGCTAGACTTTGAAAGTAAGAACGGGTGAATTCTAGAATCCACCAAAGCTAACTACCAAGGATCATCAAAGATCAAGAATTTAATTATTTTTTGTAGATACCAAAAAAAAAATAAAATAATAATAATAAAAATGAAGTTCAAATGGTTTTTAGTTAGTGGAAACTCAAAACACATGATCGAAGATAGAATGTTACTATCAAATTTCAAAACGAAGGATGAAGGTCATTCACATTTGGAGACAATGCAAAAGGAAAAATGATTGAAATTGGAAACATTGGTAATCATTCCTATCCTTCTATTGAAAGTTAGCTATCAGTGGATAACCTCAGACATAATTTGCTTAATATTAGTCAATTATGTGGTAAAGATTATCATATTAAATTCAATTATTCTAAATGTCTTATTAAGGATGCTACATCAAAAGAGGTAACATTTATAGGAAGTGGAAGCAGAGATATTTATATCATAAATATTGAATTTAAAAGTGATGAAAAATGTTTATTAAGTTTAAAATAAGATATTTGGTTGTGGCATAGGAGATTGAATCATGTTAGCATGGATTTTATTTCAAAAATCTCTAAAATTTATTTTGTCCAAAGTTTACCAAATTTGAAGTTTGATAAAGATAAAATTTGTGATGCATGTGAATTTGGTAAACAAGTGAAAAGCTCATTTAATCCTAAACTATATTCTTCGACTACAAAACTGCTTCAACTAGTCCACACAGATCTTTTTGGATATTCAGAACTGCTAGTTTGGGTGGAAAACATTATGCTTTCATCATTGTCAATGACTTCTCTTGATTTACTTGGGTTCTTTTCTTAAATCTTAAAGATGAAGCTTTAAATCATTCAAACATTTTAGCAAAAGGGTTCAAAATGAAAAATGATACTCCATTACAACTATTAGGAGTAATCATGGTGGAGAATTTGATAATATTGCTTTTGATAATTTTTGCAATGAAAATGGATATGAACATAATTTCTCGGCTCTTAGAATTCTTTAACAAAATGGTGTAGTAGAAAGGAAGAATCGCACATTGCAAGAAATGGCTAGGATCAATCTTAATGAAAATAGCATGCTAAAATACTTTTAGGTTGAAGCCTTTAGCACTGATTGCTATATTGTTAATAGAGTTTTAAATAGTCGAAAGAAAACTAAAACCCTCTATGATCTTTGGAAAACTAGAATTCCATCGGTTATTTCAATGTTTTTGGTTGTAAATGCTTTATTCTAAACACAAAAGAAAATTTGGGAAAATATTATTCAAAATTGGATATTGAAATCTTTTTAGGATATTTATCGACTAGCAAAGCTTATAGAGTCTTTAACAAAGAACTCTAGTCGTTGAAGAATCCATGCATATCACTTTCGATGAAACTAACTCTCTTGATCATGAGAAAGGTAATGATGTAAGGTTGGAAATTCCTTTCAAACAAATGACTATTCAAGATCGAAGTAAAGAAGATCCAAAAAATAAACACAAGGAGGAAGCAAACATTCAACGAAGTGAAGAAGAACATACCCAAGTACAAAATGATCCATCTCTACTGAAGAATGAAGGTTCGTTCCTTTTCATCCAAAAAGAGCTAATTATTGGTGATCCATCCAAAGGTATTACTACTAAAACTTCTATTAAAAATCATCTAAATAGTTGTGTTTTCATTTCGTAAATTGAACAAAAAAAAATTTCAAGGAACCCAAGTTTGATGAATTTTGGATTCTAACTATGCAAGAAGAACTAAATAAATTTAAAAGAAATCATCTCTAGGATTTACTCGCTGGACCAAATGATCAAATCATCATCTGCACAAAATGGGTTTCTAGAAATAAATGAGATAATTGTGTATAATAGTATTAGATTAGTGGTCTAAGGTTACAATCAAGAAGAAAGTATCGATTTTAAGGAAACCTTTGCACTGGTTGCTAGATTAGAATCTATTCGTATACTTCTTACATTTTCTTATCATAAGGGATTCACTTTTTATCAAATGGATGTCAAAAATACATTTCTAAATGAATTTATTCAAGAAGAATTTTGTGTTAAGCAACCCTCCAATTTTAAAGATCACAAGTATTCGGGTTATGTTTTTAAACTTAGAAAGGCTTTTACCGGTTTAAAACAAGCTTTTAGAGCTTGGTATGAAAGATTGAGCAAATTTTTACTTTACCCTACCAAACTATCAATATTCAAACTCTTAAACGGATGAAGATAGTAAAAGAACATGGTCAGTGGGTAGCTCACGCAAAAGGGTTTAACCCTACGCAGGATCTTCAACTCTACCCTTCAAGAGCGATGAGGATGATGATACCGATGATGTACAATAAGTTCCAAATCCTCCTTACAGCATTCTAGGCTTCAGTTTCCTTATCCTTTGACTAGTGGTTTCACATTTTCCGAGGATCATTTTAATCTTCTAAACGACGGCATTGATTCCCTTATGTCCTCTGTTGACGACTTTGGTAGAATGCTTCACTAATTGCAAGTTCAACAGGCTGCCATACAAGCGCAGTAGGATGCCATTCCAACTCCACAAGCAGCAATGCAGACTTAGCAAAATGCCTTCAGCGCTCATTTCTACGATCACTTTCCTCCACCATCTCCTACTTAGCCATAATCATAGTTAATGGTTTACATCACTGTATTTTGGATATTTCTTTATGTTTTTGTGTCTTGGATACAATCTTGTTTCGACTAGCTTATTTTCTTATAGATGACATTTGGTTTTGTGGTTTGGATATCATGTGGTATTTTCAATGAAATTTCCTTACTGTAAATTTTGCTTATAAATATCATCATCTACATCCAAAAAACCGTATGCTTTGGAAGAAGCTTGTACAGTTTAGGTTGACTTGTGTACTTGAATCCCCACTTGCTTACTTTTTACTTATGCCAAAAGGGGGAAATGCATAAGATGATATTGACATGCATATATATGATGATATTGATATACATATATATTTATGATATTGATATGCATATATGTTTAACAATGTAATATGCTTGCCTTGTATAAGATATAGAGAATATATGTGTAAATGATAAGGGGGAATACATGAATCATATGTGATATCTAAAGTTCTTCATCCCTTATCAATTTGTTGCAAATCATCTTTGTTTGTCATAATAAAAAAGAGAGAAATTGTTGACTTCATGTTTTGATTATAACAAACAAATTGTTTTTATCTCTAACAATTAAATTCGATTCTTCATAGCTATTGTTACATAGTTGATCAATTGGAGACAAAAAGTTTGCTATGAAAAATTCGCAAGTAACAATAAATAAAAATCAAGATGGGGAGCATTCATGTCAATCCCTTGAAGACAAGAATTTCAACAGTCAAACATTGAATATATAAGACTTAGATGTTTCGGATTCATGTGTAAAGGTAAAATTATTTAATCTTTAGCAATGAATCAATAAAGGCTCAAATGAATGAATTTTTATGCACGAGAAAATTACTTTCATAAAAACGCTTGCATAAAAATTATTTTTCGAAGGGGTAAAAATTTCAACTTGATATTTAAACTTTTTACAATTACCTTAAAAAATAAAATGAAAATATCCTTCAAAAGCCTACATTTATCAAAATTATCAAGAAAGAAAAATTCGAGAAAGTTCTGCACAAGCAGACGTTCATTTGAGCCATGCGGACGTCTAGTTCATCTAACGAACACTTTTTAACTGTTTTGAATTCTGGTGCACAATGGCTAGTTTGATTGTCTGGCTCAGGATGCGGAGGTCCGAATGATTTGTCTAGTTTGTCAGAATTTTTGATGTTTTGATTGCTATAAATATCATTTCATTTTTCATTCCTTATAACATTTTTGAAAGTATTTAAGTGGGATATTCTTGAGCTAAATTATATGCATTTTATTTATCTTTATCAATTCATTTCACCAAGAACATTGATATGAAATTCGTCTAAAATATAATATTTACAAATATTATACTTTGTCAACAAAAACAATACAACATTATTTTTAATTATTATAATTGTTTGAATTTGTGCTTCTTCAAAAGCAACAACATAACTCAAATAAGATATTTCTTTTCAAACAATACTACAAGAAGGCCCTATTTGATATGGATAGTTTTCCATGGAAAATGGAAATTTTTTCCATTTTTCCACCTTTTTGTTGTTTGATTAGACAAAATTCCCATTGAATTCATTTTCTCGCATTTCCCCTCACATGACTTGTTTTCCATTCATTGGTGGAAAACCAATTCCTATGGTTTTCATGGGAATTGGCTTTTACAGGTTTTTTATTTTTTATTTTTTTTTATTTTTGTTGCTAGTGAAAACAAATTCTATTCACAATTGTAATAAATTTTATCCTTTTAATTGACAAATTCTTGAAAACAAAGCCAAACAAATACCAAAAGATACAAAATTTGAATATTTTTCAGGTATAAAATTATACCAATCAAGCACATTTAATTGATAATTTCCAGTAAAACAATTTCTATGGAATTCAATTCCTTGGAATTTATTTTCTTTCCAACAAAACTTCATCATTGTAATCAAACGGGCCCTAATATTCTCTTGAAGTATTAATTTAGATTATTTCTTTTTTAAGTATAATAATACAATGTTTGAAAAGGCAATAGTTCGACCCAACCAACACCTAGAGGGGGGGTGAATAGGTGTCTATGCAGAATTTAACAATTTAATTAAGTTATGCAATAAGTCACATAAATTAAACGTTGTCCAGATTCATTCACATGATTTAACTACCTATGTTGAATTGCCGGTTGAATTGAAATTGACAGAAAGCAATAAATAACACAAAAATTGTTGACGGAGAAAACCCAACTGGGTAAAAACTCCGGGCACAAGCCAGTAGGGATTCACTATAAAAGACTCCAGCTTACAGTACGCCATACATGATTGTATCTAACAATACTCTGACCTCCTTACTGTATCTACCAAAGCTCTCCTGGATTCTGCAGATCTGCGCCAAAATCCCAGCCTTGTATTTCTTCTATTTCCCGTGAATCAACAAGAACTCCAGTTCTTCAATCAACCTCCTTCCCAGATCTTCAATCAACTGATCTTCTGGAAGTAGTGAGGATTTTTTATAGGTGTTTTGTTTGAAAAGGTGTTTGATGTTTTTTCTTGAATGAATCATATGGTGAAGAGTTTTGCAATTTATCTTTTGGTAGAGAGGAAAATATTGTGCTATGTGTTTTGCCAAAGGTTGTTAATGAAAAGCGGAATTTTTGTTTATATAGTAGGTCGTTTTTGGTAGTATGGAGCGTTTAAAATTCGCGAGGAAGGAAAATCACCAAACGTCGGATGACACTGTCCCTCGAGCGAAGTGCCGACGAAACTCTAGCGACGCACTCTCGCTCGAGCGAAGTGGTGGCGAAACTCCAGCGATGCAAGTTCTGTTATTTAGGCTCGAGCGAGGTCAGGGCAAAACTCTAGCACCAATCTTGCGCCGTTTTCATCTTCAAAGCATCCAACTTTACCCTAGACCTATACATTAATTATTGCGAAATTGCAACACAAGTCCCTGAACTTTTAGACATTGACAAATTGATTCTTGACTTTACAAACTCGACAAATTAGTGATTTTGGTCACAGATTGCCAATTACAACATTTTCCTAACAAACTCCCCTTTGGCATTCTGTGACAAAATTACACAAGACAGTCAAGGACACAAAAAATGTAACTCCTAACGACCTATTCATTCAATCAAAGCAACTATCTCCTGTCGAACCTGTTTCCTGAAATACAGAAACTCAATACCAAGTGTAAAAGCACGTGAAATGAAAACAGTAGATAAAACAAGGAATAGTGCATATGTAATTAACCAGATTAAGAAGCAATAGTAATGTAAATCAAAAAACACCAAAAACATACATCAATATTGCTAAAACATCAAAACTTAATATAGTCATTAAATAGATATCAAACCACAGTTATATCACAATTAATCCAATATATCACAGTTAAATTGAGATTAAACTATCTACTCCCCCTTTTTGTCACAAATGACAAAGGATCAAAAACTAAAACTAAAACTAAGAAGCAGCACCATCCGCCCTCGGTGACTCATCACTAGTCTCTTCACTCGAGCTCTCATCCAATTGATCATGAATCCAACGCAACTGACGCTGACACACTGATAGAGCACGCCGAAATGAAGAAAGCTCAGCAGACTGATGCTCCGAAGTAGCACGTAACTGCGTGATCTCTGCCATCATACGAGCCTGCTGCGCGACTAAAGTAGATATCTGACCCATAAGCGTCACCATGGGGTCAACAGGTAAGGAAGCCACCCCTGGAGCAGAAGTAGATGTCGAAGGAAAGGCAGCTTGAAGCAAAACAGCTAAAGGAAAATCCGAACGAGGCGAAAGAAAGACACGAGAACCCCTAGTAAGAATATCAGTAATAGGATCAAAGGGGCTCCGAAAAATCAAAAACATCAACGGGCTCAGCCTGAGCGGCAGCATGAGCCGAAGAGGACGGGACATGGGATTGACTCTGGTGAATGGTCTGCTGTCCTATCGAGCGACCTATACGAGTAGAAGACCCCTCAGGAAAAGATGCACCAAGAGAAAGGACAACCCGATGAATCAAACAGGCATAAGGTAACCCTAAATGACCCGCAGGAGTACGAAAAGAAGCTAGAATCTGCTGGCACACAAAAGTAGGAAGGTCGATAGAGTCCCCATGAAGTACGGCATATAGAAAACGAGCCCGTACCATCGGTAAAGAAGAAGTATGGGAAACAGGCCACAGGTTTGTACACACGATGCGCAACAAAATCTGTCGATCAGTGGGTAATGAACCCGTGGCCATAGCCGCAGGCCCCCAGTAGACGGGGTGTTCAAAAGAGTCGAACGAACAAGGGCATCGATTGGAAGAGAAGCAGGAAGAAGATAGGGATACGTCGGATGAGGAATCTAAGGTATACCTAATGCAAGAGCTACTGCAGATGGAGTAACTCGAAAAGAATGACCTCTAAGAAAAATCCTAAACGACGACCCATCCACCTCATGAATATTAACATAAAACTCTTGAACGAGAAGTGGAGGCGGCGGTGTAAGACCAACAAGAAGGGGCTCCCAACCCCGGGAAACAAAAATAGCGGCGACGTCAACAGGAAGGTCAGATAGAATTACCTCACGCTCCATGAGAACAGGGAGTAAGGAGAATTGAGACGTGAAGACCTCCTGAGCTGTAGCAGAAATAAACCGGGATCTACTATAAGATGTCGATCCACTAGCGAGCTGTGCAGAGGTACGAGAGCGCTTACGAGCCATCTGGCACATACGGGGATGAAAAGAATAAGCATAATGTGAAATGCACGCATCACGATGCAACATGATATGAGAAGATGCACACATGAAAACACATATGATCCAATCATATAAACATGAATGAAAACACACACGGCATGCAACGGCACTCAAACAAGTAGGAAAGAAACGAAGGAAAAGAAGGAAATCAAAAAAATCAAAAGAAACCAAATAAGCATAAAAAATGGAACTTTCATCGATCATGTGGCGTGCGTGATTTCGGCACCAAATTCCAAGCACATACGAGACCCAATCACAAATCCAAACACATCCCTAAAAACTACATGCTATGGACTTCACAATTAAACAAACTACACATCAAACGAATCAACGAGGTGCAAGAACTACATTGATGAACATGGACTAAAAACTTAAAAAAATGTGAAGAAAACCATAGGAATGCACTATAATTTGGGAAATGGAAAGCAATACTTGATGCAAAACATGTGTACAAGCAAGATGTAATACCAAAATAATACAAACCAACACAATGATCAAGAAAAGAAATTAAACGAGCCAAAAAAAATTGAAAGCAAAGAAAGTTGGGAATTACCTAAAGATTTTGCCAAGAAGTCAGCGTTTCAGACCCAAGATTGTGTTAAAGATATCGAATTGAGGCCATAAATGAATTGGGAGTGAATAATTTCAATGGAAGAAGAAAAGAATTGAAGTAGGAGGAAAAAAATGATGAAATACGCGAAAAATTGAAACAGCCGCATTTTAAATATATATGTCGCTCGAGCGAGACCGGGGCAAAACTCGAGCGACATCCTTTCTGCTTTTGTCGCTCGAGCGAAGTCCAGGCGAGACTCGAGCGAAAATGAAATGTCAAAAATAGCACCAAACATTTGAAATTTATGAAAAGTAGCACAATTTTGGAAAATAACGAAAATAGGTCCAAAAATTTTTATTTTTATTTTCAGTTGTATGTATTATTATTATTATTTTTTGTTTTTGTAAAGACAAACTAAAAAATCGATGATGAAGCACGTACCCAAATATGTAAACGATATGAATAATATGCACAAAATCACAAACCCAACATTCAGAGCATGTAGACAAATCTTAAATCCACACATAGTTCAAAATCCCATGAAGTAAATTTTATACAGAACATCAGCATGAAATGTGCCACGTAGTCCATGCAAGTTAGACTCAAAACCTTAAATTAGTGAGAAATGACACGTGAAAACAACTGTAAAAGAGTGTATATTGACCAAGTGCCAGTTAAATCCAATTCCACGATGACCTATATCAAACAGTAAATTGTCACAATTTTACTCCCCCTAACTGTATGCCATTTTTTTATTTTTTATTTTTTATATATATATATTTTTAATAACATAAGAACTTAAGTGCAATTCTATCTTCATTAGGTGACAGAAATGACACCTGTAACGAACTTTTGGCCGGTGACTCCCAAGCCAGACGACCATAGGGCACCAGGTTAGAAACCCCTAAGGCTTAATTGTTCGAGTCTAATAGGCCCCGAAGACAAAAATAAGTTCAAAGAATAATGTAGAAAATGGGGAAAGACAATATTGATTAGGTTACACTCGTCACAGATCAAGTCAACTGGACAAACAACCCCAATCACAGAAGAATACCATCCCAAGTCTCACCCATACGGTCAAGACCCACCTACAGGACTACTGTGTGTGCTGTGCAAAAATGCATGACGAGCCGTATACCAAGAACTCCACAGAAAGTGAGAACTACGATGGAATCTCAGACTCGTACACATGATGAAAAATAGAGTTTGATCCTGAATGCAAACATCATAACGTCATACATGATGCACACAAAATTATTTATTTATTTATTTATTTATTTATTTTAAATT
This sequence comes from Olea europaea var. sylvestris, assembly GCF_002742605.1. NCBI lineage: Eukaryota > Viridiplantae > Streptophyta > Magnoliopsida > Lamiales > Oleaceae > Olea > Olea europaea. Next base: position 445,165 of record NW_019268308.1, read on the forward strand.
TCAAATGCAAACTTAATACTCAAAATAAAAACCAAAAAAAAATAACTAACAAACAAAATGCACCACACACACATTTATCACATACAATATATGAAATGAATAAGTACAGATATGATAAATGCATTAATATGCATGAATTCATGATCAGATAGGCAAACAAATACCAACAGCCGTCCGAAGAGACTCAAACCTCATCCCATCTAGTGGTTTCGTAAGTAGATCGGCTAATTGGTTGTCAGTAGAAACATGATCTAAGGAGACAACATGTGTTTCAACAAGTTCACAAATAAAATGATGTCGTATGTCAATATGTTTTGTTCGAGAATGTTGAATGGGATTCTTAGAAATATTTATAGCACTGGTATTATCACAGAAAATAGTCATGGTCTCTTGATTAATCTCATAATCACTCAGCATCTGCTTCATCCAGAGAAGCTGAGTGCAGCAACTTCCAGCTGCTATGTATTCGGCCTCTGCCGTGGATAGGGATATGGAATTTTGTTTCTTACTTAACCAGGCTACTAGATTGCTACCCATGTAGAAACAGCCCCCAGAAGTACTTTTTCTATCATCTGCATTCCCCGCCCAATCGGCTCGGAGTAGCCAGCCAAATCAAGATTATGATTTCTAGAATAGAAAATCCCTAGATCAACAGTACCACTCACATATCTAATGATGCATCTAACAGAGCTTAAGTGTGATTCTTTGGGATCTGTTTGAAATCGAGCACACCTTCCAGCACTAAAAGCAATGTCAGGTCTAGTAGCTGTGCGATAGAGAAGACTACCTATCATGCTTCGATATAGGGAATGATCTACACTCTTACCTGAAGGATCAAGACCTAACTTCAAGCTAGTACTCATAGGTGTCCTAGTATGCTTCTTACTATCTAACCCAAACAGCTTAACTAGATCCTTTGCATACTTAGACTGTGAAATAAACAAGCCATCCTCAATCTGTTTCACCTGAAGTCCAAGGAAATAACTCAACTCACCAACCATACTCATCTCAAATTCTTGCTTCAAACACTCGGCAAACTCATATGCTAGAGACTCAATAGGAGAACCAAAAATGATGTCATCGACATAAATTTGAGCGATAATGATAGTTTCTTCAATGTGTCTAATAAATAAGGTCCTATCAGCACCACCTCGAGAGAAACCATGTTCCTCAAGATATGACGTAAGTCTCTCATACCAAGCTCTAGGAGCTTGTGTCAGACCATAGAGTGTTTTGTGGAGTTTGTAGACATAGTGGGGAAACTTTGGATCAACAAATCCTTTTGGTTGTTCCACATAGACTTCTTCTTGAAGAAGTCCATTCAAGAAGGCACTCTTAACGTCCATTTGATGTAGCTTGAACCCTAAGGTACAGGCAAGAGCAAGCAGAATCCAAATAGACTCAAGTCGTGCAACAGGGGCAAAAGTCTCATCAAAATCAATTCCCTCAACTTGAGTATAACCCTGAGCAACTAATCTGGCCTTATTCCTAGTTATAGTACCTTTGTCATTTGTCTTGTTCTTAAAGATCCACTTAGTACCAATAATGTTACAATTCTCAGGTCTGGGTACTAAGATCCACACATTGTTTCTAGCAAATTGATTGAGTTCCTCATGCATTGCATTCACCCAACACTCATCACTAAGGGCCTCTTCGACTTTCTTAGGCTCTACCTGTGAAACATAGCTAGTATATGCTAGATTGTTTAGTACTCTCTTACGAAGCCTCATACCTTCATCCAGATCCCCAATGATATTATCCTTAGGATGATTAGACTTGACCCTAGTTGATGGTTCATTAGGGATTGTGTCTTGATCTTGTGGATGTGTTTCCTTTTCAGGAGTTTCAGGAATTTTAAGAGATGATTCAGGCACAAGCGGTTCAGTAGGATCACTAGACCTTATAAGATTATCATTTCTATCATAATTTTCAACATTCTCCCCCTCACTCACACCATCATCTATCACAACATTGACTGACTCCATCACAGTACGAGTACGTGAGTTATATACTCGGAATGCTCGACTATTTCTAGAATACCCTAAGAAGATTCCTTCGTCACTCTTAGATTCAAACTTACTCAAGTTCTCTCTATCACGCAAAATGTAGCACTTACTCTCAAACACACGAAAGTATTTGATAGTAGGCTTTTTACCCTTTAGAATCTCATATGGAGTCTGATCGGTTTTGGGTCTAAGGTAGACTCTATTTATTATGTGGCATGCAATATTAACAGCTTCTCCCCAAAAATGTAAGGCTAGCCCTTTGTCATGAAGCATGGCTCTAGCCATGTCCTAAAGAACACGATTCTTCCTTTCAACCACCCCATTTTGTTGAGGAGTGATAGGGGAAAAGAACTCATGTAGTATCCCTTCATCCATGCAGAAGCTCTCAAGATTGAAATTTTCAAACTCTTTTCCATGATCACTTCGCATTCTGGACACTTTGTGATTGAGTTTATTACTAAGCCGTTTACAAAAAGATTTTATAAGGTCACATGCATCAGATTTTTCCCTAAACAATTCTACCCATGTGAACCTCGAGAAATCATCTACCACAACCAGAATATACCGCTTACCTCCTAGACTCTCAGTCCTAAATGGTCCCATTAAATCCATGTGTATCAATTCCAGGGGTCTTTTGGTCAAAATTTTAGAAGTCTTTTTATGGATTCCTTTAATTTGTTTACCCAATTGACATGGTCCACACACAACATTTTCACTAGGACCTATTTTAGGCAAACCATTTACCAACTCCTTTTTAGCCAGTTGTACTAGACTCTTATAGTTTAAATGACCCAATCTTTTATGCCAGAGTTCACTCATATCCATTTTTGCACTCCTACACACATAGTTAGAATTAGGTAGGACTCTATAACAGTTATCAGACGTTCTAACCCCTTCAAGGACCACCCCACCGAATGAATCATACACGGTACATCTCTTTTCCACAAAGCTAACTAACCTCAAAATCAGCATCACAAATTTGACTAATACTTAACAAGTTCAACTTTAAACCTTCCACATAAAGCACATTTGAGATTATAGGTAATCCATGTATTTGTACAGTACCTTTGCCAAGAATAGGTGTAGAACCCTCATCTCCAAAGGTAACCATACCCCCATTGCATTCATCAAGAGTATGAATAAAGTCTTGTTACCACACATATGCCTAGAACAAGCACTATCAAAGTACCACATATTGAAATCTTGGGCTTTTAATGCAACATAGCAATTTACCTGACCTGAAAGTCCAGCTAGATCCTCCTTTTTAACCCAAACTTTCTTAGATGACGTGGTACTCCTAGTCAGCTTAGTAAGCATCTCAGTCAAATGACTAACCTGATTAGTCAGAAAACTGACCTGACTTGGAATATTCCGATTTCTACGCTCATTGCCTAACTTATAACATCTAGGCCTAGTGTGTCCTAGAGCTCCACAGTAGGTACATGTCTGTGGGTGTTTGGGCATAAAATTTCTACGTGATTGATGACTTTGTTCCCTTGAAACATTCTTACCCTTATTTGGACTGTTGACAGCGTTAGACTTCCTAGAGGCAGAAATGAATACAGTTTTAGATGGACCAACACCATGTGTATTACCCTCAACATATCCTAGACCTTTCCTATCTCCTGTAGGCTTATTCATTCCCAAAATATCATCCAATTTCTTAGTTCCACTTATGAAAGTCTGAAGATGAGCATTAGATTTCTCCAATTCACTAGTTAATGTCTTAACCTTGTCTTCCAACTTCTCATTGACACATTTTAACTCACTGACACTCTTAAGTGAATTCTGGAGATTACTAGCATGTCTCTCTTTTTCTCTTTCAAGTTCATCAACCTTTTTGAGTAGGGCTTTATTGACCTTTTTGATTTTAAGACTCTTTGAACAATAGTTGATAGGCCTCATGTATGTCTATGTCATCCTCATCCTCATTACTAGAATTATTGTTGTGAAGTTCTTTCTCAACCTTGTCACTCTCCTTATCAGATTCACTCTTAATAGTCGACACAAATGCCATATAGTTCCCTTCATCTTCACTACTAGATGACTCCTGCCTATCACTGGTCTCAGACTTGTTATCAGTAAGTGAAACAACTAAGGCCTTACCCTGCCCTATTCTTTGATTCTTCTTATAACTAGGGCACTCATTCCTATAGTGACCTATACCTTGACATTCATGGCACCTAACCAAACGTGGTTTATCACTAGAACTTTTATTGTTAAACCTTTCAGTTTTTTCTTTTGAGAATCTGCTAGGGACTCTACTTTTTCTATCCTGAGGCTTTCTTCTATTCTTGAGAGCCTTTTGAAATTTCTTCACAAAGTAAGCAATTTCATCGTCCCTCAGAGACTCAGTATCGGAAGATTCATCCTCTTTGATGGATTTTAAAGTAATGGACTTTCCTTTCTTAGGTTGTGTGATAGTGAGTTCATAAGTTTGCAAGGATCCGACAAGTTCTTCAATTTTAACTTCATCTAGATCCTTACTTTCCTCAACGGCAGTAACTTTAGGCCTAAATTTCTCGGGCAAGGACCTAAGTACTTTTCTATCAATTTTAGACTCAGGAATTTTCTCGCCTAAATTGAAACTAGAATTAACAATATCATTCAATTTTGCAAAAAATTCATCAAAGGTTTCGTCATCTTTCATCCTCACTTCTTCAAACCTAGAAGCTAACATTTGTAATTTCGAGTTCTTTACCGTTTTAGTTCCCTCGTGTGTAGTTTCAAGAATATCCCACACCTCTTTAGCAGTTTCGCACATTGACACTCTTCTAAACTCTTTGGGAGACACGACCATAAACAAGGCATGAAGTCTCTTTCTATTCCAATTACACTCAGCTATCTTATCCTTAGTCCACAGTGATATATCAGTAAGGTTAACAGTTCCTGATACGATAGTGGAGGGAGGTTTCCAGCCATTTTTCACACTCAACCAAACATGCTCATCTAAGGACTTAAGAAATGCACGAATTCTAACCTTCCAGTAAGCATAATTACTTCCGTCAAAGTATGGAGGTATAGAAAGTGATTGACTCATCTAGACAACTATGGGTCAGGACTCGAGATTTGGCTCTGATACCACTTGAAAAGGCTATAGTTCGACCCTACAAACACCTAGAGGGGGGTGAATAGGTGTCTATGCGAAATTTAACAATTTAATTAAGTTATGCAACAAGTCACATAAATTAAACGTTGTCCAGATTCATTCACATGATTTAACTACCTATGTTGAATTGCCGATTGAATTGAAATTGACAGAAAGCAATAAATAACACAAAAATTGTTGACGGAGAAAACCCAACTGGGTAAAAACTCCGGGCACAAGCCAGTAAGGATTCACTATAGAAGACTCTAACTTACAGTACGCCAGACATGACTGTATCTAACAACACTCTGACCTCCTTACTGTATCAACCAAAGCTCTCCTGGATTCTGCAGATCTGCGCCAAAATCTCAGCCTTGTATTTCTTCTATTTCCCGTGAATCAACAAGAACTCCAATTCTTCAATCAACCTCCTTCCCAGATCTTCAATCAACTGATCTTCTGGAAGTAGTGAGGATTTTTTATAGGTGTTTTGTTTGAAAATGTGTTTGATGTTTTTTCTTCAATGAATCATATGGTGAAGAGTTTTGCAATTTATCCTTTGGTAGAGAGGAAAATATTGTGCTATGTGTTTTGCCAAAGGTTGTTAATGAAAAACGGAATTTTTGTTTATATAGTAGGTCGTTTTTGGTAGTATGGAGCGTTTAAAATTCGTGAGGAAGGAAAATTACCAAACGCCGGATGACACTGTCGCTCGAGCGAAGTGCCGGCGAAACTCTAGCGACGCACTCTCGCTCGAGCGAAGTGGTGGCGAAACTCCAGTGACGCAGGTTCTGTTATTTAGGCTCGAGCGAAGCCAGGGCGAAACTCTAGCACCAATCTTGCGCCGTTTTCATCTTCAAAGCATCCAACTTTACCCTAGACCTATACATTAATTATTGCAAAATTGCAACACAAGTCCCTAAACTTTTAGACATTGACAAATTGGTCCTTGACTTTACAAACTCGACAAATTAGTCCTTTTGGTCACAGATTGCCAATTACAACATTTTCCTAACAATATTCTTCTTGATTATTCAACGGAAAATATTACATTTATGCAAATATTTATTTATTATAAATTACTATAGCTAAAGCGATATGATCACTATACCACTTTGCTTTGCAACTAAGAAGATATTGACATTTTCTTTGAGAAACTAGTTTTTATTTTTATTTTTTAATTGTAAATTCAATTGGTTAGAACTCCTTGACTTTCATTGATTGAAGGAAAAATTACATTTCTACCTCTGCCGCTTAGAAATTTGTGGGCAAAAAGAGGAATAAATTTTGCTAACTCAACTACCTAGAATTTCATGTTGATAAGGTGTCACATAATAGAGAGAGAAACGAAAAAAAAAAAAAAAAAACGTAGAAATATCAGTAGACAGTAGACAATAGGCTAGTGTATGTTTCCTCTCCATATTTATAGGGGAAAATTGGCTGTAAGAGATAAAATAATCACAATAATTAATGTTGCAACGGTTTAATCGTCATTCAGTAATGAACATATAATTTACAACAGAACTTTAATTTAATTTTAAACCCATCACCCGTGCTGTTCCATTTACCTACCATTCTTCCATCTGACGGAATTTATTTTGGCACCCATGACATAACTCATCTTCCACCTAATCGTAAGTGACACCCTTAACTTGGAAATGATAAATTGGAGGCTAGTTTGATGACATTACATTAAAATAATAAAACAATAGTTTTATTTTTAATTTTAAAACACTTTTATGATTTGGCACAATGGCACGTTAGTATGCCATATAGTTATTACGTAGAATACCTGTTTTTGCAATATGAACGTCAGTTTAGTAATTTAATCAGTTCTAAATTAAAATTGAAGTTCAGTGCTTTTGTTGAGACAAATTAATGATTAGTAAAAGGTTATGATTTTTGAAATTTACCCAAAAGTTGCTGATACACCTTTATCACTCCACTCCACCCCGCCTAACATCTACTTGCCATCTTAATGTCCCCCGGGGCATATTCCGGTGGTACAAAGGACAAGGGTAAGGTATGCTCAATCTTGTTAGCAGTCGCAGAGTGAGGGTTCGATTCCTGAAACATGGATTGAGACTTTTTGTGGGCACCAGTGTACAAGCAGCTCTTGTTCTCTGGTCTGCTAGAACACATCCCGCGATTAATCTCTCTCATGATACTTCAAGGACGGGACTGTGAGAGACCCTTAAAGTTGGGGTTCAGCCTTTTTTTTTTTTTTTTTTTTTTTNTGAACTTCTAAATAGAGCGAACTAATCAATTTTTCTGCTTGTTGGGAGGTCTTGTTATATTCCTCTTCTTATGCATTTTTTTTCCCAATTTATTACTATATTTTGTCTTACCTTTTTGAGAATAAATTTTGAGAAATGTATTTTTTGAAGAATGTGCAATTAAAAGTAAAAAAAAAAAAATTAATTATGTGTCAACGTGCAAAATTATTTTATTGGACAAATGTATGATTAAAAATGAGTTTTTTTTTTCCTTAAATAAGTTTCAGAAAAGAGGACCAAACAGGAGCTAAATATATACTCTACCTCTCTAGTAGCTTGAGTTTAGAGATGCAAAATATGTATATACAAGCTTTGTGTTTCCATGAGTCATGCCATGCTAGAGCATATCCATGATATTCTGTTTCTACAAGAGTATATTTGATAATTAAGAGAGCATCTATAAATTTATATAATAAAATTTTAAGTAATCCACATGCTCTTTATCTTTAACACTTTAATTTTACTACTCTCAAAATATATTTATTGTTTTTCCCAATCTTATATTGTCTCTAGATTCCCTTCAAATATTATATTATTTTTCTATTGAAAATTGCAGTACTTTGAATATATTTAATTATAGAGAGTGGGTTTGATTCTTGAAATTTGAATAGTCAAACTCATTCTCTTCTTTATAATGTTAATTTAAATAGTCTTTTGGAGCATAATTTTAAGGGATAAATTTTTAAACTAGAGGAAATCTTATGTTTAAAGTGTCTCTTGAAAATACTTTTATTTTTGTACCTATCTTGAGTTTGTATATAAAATATTATCATCTAGAAATAGTGATACTTAGGACTAGTTTGGTGACAATGGAGTTCTACCTAGACATATTCAATGAGTCAAAATACATATAAACTTTATTGAATAAATCTATATGTACTCTCGCTGCTATCTAAACTAGTGCTATACACTATTATTACTAAATAGCGTTTATCTTGTATTATCTTTATTCCTTTCAACTTAATAAATACTTCATTTATGTGGTGGTTTTGATTTTACAAACATTTTGTGTGTATATGTATGTATTGCATTATGAGAAATATAAAATATTATAGATAGTATGAGGAGTTAACATAATAAAACACATTTACTTTCCATAAGATAGAACCAATATTACAATATTAGTAGGCGAACCCTGCCACGCTTACTTCCTCTCCCACTGTTGATCTTACACTTCCTCATTTTATTTGTTGAAAATGGTTTTGGTTTGTGTTACTTTAATCTCAAAATAAAGTGAGATTCAAATTTAACTGGACCGAGCATATTATTGTTCTATTCCGTGAGATAAATAACATAATGTATTTATTTGTAAAAAATCATTAATTATTGAATGAAACATTTGAACTTTCAGTCACCCATTTGAAACTTGAAATGTTGAGAATTTGATTGATTTGGTGAACATTTGTCTCACATAGGGAAATTAGTGGGAAGCTTAAAAGGTGAAAGTTTGACCTTTAGGTTTGAGCCCCGAAGGGCACCTAGAGTTAGGACCTAGATACCATTAAATACACATGTTTGTGTCAATGCTATTTTTTCAACTCGCAGGACACGTGCAAGGATCCGGTCTGGTGCAGGTCTTGCATATAACTTTTTGGAGAAAATTTATTTGAATTTTTCGGACCAAATTATAATCAATCAAATTCTTTGGGTATTGGATGAACTGTTTTTAATGGTAGTAATATTTGGAACCATTGACCTTTTCGCGAATTTTTCAAGTTGTGAACTACATGTATGACCCATGATCGACGTTCATGATTGTTGTAAATGTAATAGACACCTCTATTTCATTTGAAAGATTGTCTGAACGTCTTCACTGTTTGTTAGATGCATTTTAGGTTGTTTGAGCGGCCAAGAAAAGATCATGAGACACAATTAGAGAGTAGTAAAACCATTCAAATGTAATAATCAATGCTTTAAATTTCCCTTCTCTCTATATTTTGATTACATAGTTTATACAAAACACAAATTTCAGTTCGTTGGATCTCCTATTGATTGTTGTACTGCTTTCGGTAAGAGACAAAATTCATTCTATCGAGGAAGACGATTGTTAATTGTCCTTAAGCATTGTAGAAATTGATAAATACATC
>NW_019268308.1:463237-465956 GCF_002742605.1 Olea europaea var. sylvestris
CTCTAAGAAGACGATATATCGTGAGACAAAGACTTTCTTCATGATAATAGAATTTATATTCAAATGTCTGCTTTGAGTATCCCCACAAATATGTATTTATCGGATTTAATCTCAAAGTTATCCGATTCAAGGTGCTTCAAATAAGTGTCATGACCCCAAACTTTCATATGAGATAAATTGGGGTTACTGCCTTTCCATAACTCATATGGAGTTTTGTTAACCAACTTAGATATGACATGATTTAGTGTGTTACACACTGCAATCAATGCATGACCCTAAAACAATTTTGGGAGATTTGCATGACTTGTTATTAATCGCACTATATCTAATAGTTAACGAATCCTCCTTTTAGATACACTACTATACTGCAGTGTATATGGAGGAGTCTACTACAAGAGAATCACATCTCTTTTAGATAATTCAGATTTTAATCTTTAAGATATTCCCATCTCGATCAGATCTTAACGTGAGGATATCTTTACCTATTTGTTTCTCTATTTCTAGATTGAATTATTTGAACATTTCAAGAACTTCATGATTGAATTTCATTAAATATACATGATAATTGATGACATAAGAGACGTCGCTCGCCCCTCGGTGCCCCGTTCGCGGTCGACACCTCAGGGATAGGGCGTGCATCGAAATCGAAACGATTCTCAGCAACGGATATCTCGGCTCTCGCATCGATGAAGAACGCAGCAAAATGCGATACTTGGTGTTAATTGCAGAATCTCGTGAATCATCGAGTTTTCGAACGCAAGTTGTGCCCGAGGCCATCGTGCCGAGGACACGTCTACCTGGACGTCACGCACATCGTCGCCCTCCGCCCCCGTCCCCGACGCGGGATCACGAGCGTTGGGCCGAAAACTAGCCTCCCGTGCGCGTCCCCGCGCGGCCGGCCCAAATGCGATTTGACGTTGACGCGAGTCGCAGCAATTGGTGATTGAGGACCTCAACTCGCGCATTGTCACGCACGACCGCGTCGATCGACCGAGATGCCTCAGAACTCATTTGACATTAATTGACATAGGTCCATATACACTATGTATAATGCAAATAATTATGCAGACATTTCTCCCTTTCAAATAAAATGAGATTTGGTTATTGTGCCTAATAGGCATGATATGCACTTGTCAAATGATTCAAAATCTATTGACTCTACGTATACATCTCTATGTAATTTGAAATTGCATTTCATCTATATGACCAATTCTACAATGCCAGAATTGGGTATTATTCAGATTTTCACTTTTATGCCTCTTAATTTCTATACTCATTATAGAATGCTTAGTATTTAGAATATAAATGTTTATTTTGTAGCTTACCATAACTATTAAGATCTTAATCAAGATAAGCAAGAACAACAATTGTCTTAACATTAAAATAATTCATGTCTGAACATGAAATTCATTTTAATGTTCCAGCTACGGTGGGTACAAAACAACATTTCTCTAATTCCAATACTAATCCAAAAGGCAATAGCAAGAAATATGCTCCTACAAGCAATACAACAACTTTTGCTCATCTTCAATGTGTAGGTCAACTTCTCTTTTTCGCAATGGTCTACTTCTATTTAGTTTCTCCGTATTTGTATAAATATAATATCTACATCTGGAATCAAATACCTAAGAAACTAGTGAAGTAGACATAAGCCATGCAATATTTCTTCCAATGACCTTTCATTCTATAATGAAACCAAAGGTCATCAGATTTGGTATCGTCCTTCGCTTTGACGGTCTTAGCCATATTGGACGCTTTCACAAAGCCCCTTTAGATTTCCTCTTAACACTCTTAGAGGAATCAATGGTTTGCCCACTACCAACTTTGATAAAGGGCTTAACAGTCTTAAGCATGTTAAGCAATTTAATGAGTATGCATTCAAACTTATTCGTATCATAATTCATAATTAGTACGAATAACTCTATGACAGAGATTGTAGAGCTAGTTCAATACTTAGTTCATAGTTAATGATTGAACTCAATTGAGACACTTCTCATGTCAATCATCTTCAGTACATGAGAATTGACTGAAGATTCTTTTGTCACTTTGCATCGGTATAGTTGTTTGGAAGTCTCATATCTTTTCACACATAATTATTATCATACAACACTTTGAAATGAAGAATCATGTGTTAGCATGTTAGTATCTATACTCTCATGTTGCTTCTGTAACTCAAATGACACAGTTGCAAGTATCACATACGTTGCAGTACTATTGTCATCACTACGTTTATTATAGTAGCCACCTCTTTCTTGATCGAGTCATCAGCAGATGTCTCTAGAAAGGACTACTCAATGACATAATCAATTTTCTCATGCCTGAGAACAATTCTCAGATTGCAGTGTCAATCAAGAAAATATAGTTTGGTTGTTGGCATCCAGTATGCCATTCAAAACATATGGTTACTCAAGATTCAATATAAATGTAAATGAAGAAAAGAAAAAGAATAATATATAAAATGCATCAATTAATTTAACATGGACTTTTATTAAATTAATTATGCTCCCACTGTTTACCTAAAATTTATGACCTTCTTACATAAATTTATGGAGTCTATACTTGACTCCCAGTGGGCTGAGATCCCATCTATTATATTAAGACTTTGAGTATACTCAACAAACCTTAATATAATATTTGGGTAGATACTATTATCAATTGTATCTCCATACAACTCCCAGATCATTAAGCTGACAACTCTTTATCTTCACACATCTTATGT
>NW_019268308.1:469319-474647 GCF_002742605.1 Olea europaea var. sylvestris
CAACTCCTTGTGATTAACAAATTACGAAGATTTGAATCTACGGACTCTATTATTTAATTTAATTGTCTATTAGTTAAATAATATATTTGCCATTAAATTACATTAATTATATATCAAAAGTATTTATGTCCAAGGTTGATTAGACCTAAGGCATAACACTTACGAACTTTAGCCTACTGTACTCACTACAACACATTACATCATCTTGACAGGCTTCGATGTTGGCCCTTTACTTCATTGCCTGGTTAGAGAGCGGTAAGAGTTGATTCTTTAGCCATTTGCCTTTCCCTCATTTCCCCTTCCACTAGTAAGATAGAGAGATCTCCTCATAGGTAATGTTATATATACCTGTGAGGTTTTTAAGATCCGTGTTCCAGTGCCTTTTTGGTTGGTTTGTCGTCAGCCAACAACAATAATGTACCCATTCAGTATATTCATTTCCCATGTCAACGAGTCCATCAAATTTTGAAATGGTAATTATTGAGGAATGGATGTGATAATTACTTGATAAGTTCACTGAACATCCGAAAAACTTTTGAAGTTTAATAGTCAATGGGATAACAATTTATAAATTAGTACATAAATAAGTTACTACAACGTATAAGAGATGTGAGCACAATCATAAGCTGAAGCTAACAAAGGGAAACCGGTTTATGATCACGCCACTTACAACCATTAGTTTGATTCAACAACTTATACAAAACGAAACTCCCTGACATAATAAGGATTGTACATAAGTGAATTATCAAAACTTACTACTTTCTCCGCATAAGCTTACAAGGAATCATGATACTTCTAAATGAACAAAATAAATTCAAACCTCATGTCATAATCCTAGCCGAAGTCACACAATGTATTTTACTTAACAAAAGAGGTGGAAAGATGGGGTTCATGCTTTCATACTTATTATAAAACAAAGAAATGGGTCCTCAAGTTCTCCAAAGACCTTGCCTCAAAACATAGCTCTCTTGTGGAAGAAGAGTCTAGGTCAATGAGGGTAATATACATTGAAAGTTAAAGTTGACGAATAGTTTAGACCTAAATGCAGAATTAAAACAATAACAAGCAACAAGTCACTTATTAATATCTTTAGATGATTAAGTTTAATTAATCCAATTAAACCTATGTATAAATCAAGCAATTTAAACAATTGGATCAAAAGCAATAAAGTAAAGAATACCAAGAATTGACGACGGAGAAAAACCCCTTAAAGAACTCTTCACAAGGATCCAAAACCTTCGGACAAATCTTGTCAAAACGATCCACTAGAAAAGTTAGTTTATAATTAGCTCAGACATTGCTAAACCTTAACTGTCTCTAACCACCTAAATTACCAAGGAACTCATTTGATTGTGTGATTGGCACTTCTCAGCAACTTTGAACAATTTTTCCTCCAAGTGGTCACCAAGAACACACTCGTTCTTTACTTAAACCTTGTTTTGTAGAGCTTGAACTCCAAGTGCCTCTTCACAAACTTTAGAACTCTGAAGGATTATTGGAGAAGATAGGGTTATTGTTTTGGTACTTGATCAAAGATCTTTTGTGTTTCGATATGTTGACTAAGACAAGAGATACTGGAATATTAATTTGTTCTTCACAAGTTATTCTCTTGACCAAATAAAAGGCTCAATCAATATTGGAACAACGTTTGTGATGAATATATGAACTATTGAAAATGTGGCTGAAATACGAGATCAAAGAAAGGTGTTTGGGATCTTGAATAATGTGATCGCTACATTAAAATAATGATTCAACACATTTTGGGACATTGTATGGCTTGTATATTAATATGAATATTAAACTTCCAACAATCAATGATATCTTTGACTCTCCCTAAGTCAAATATCTAAACAAAATATAAAAAAATATGTCAAATTCTCCCCATAACTCATATAGTCAACTCTCTTGAAAGAAATACTTAACTCTTCCTCCCTTTTTGTCACGAATAACAAAGGAAAACAAGTAATATAATCAAGAATAACATGTAAAGGAATGAGTTAAAAAAAAAATACACAGACAAATTATGCACAAATATGCAAAACATGGAAATGGAGAATAAAATTTTCTTCCATATTTTTTTTTTTTTTGGAGATAGTTGTTTTTCATGGATTTTTTAACACAAAATTCTAAAAGTTCAATCACATAAATAGTTATTTTCTTACTAATACAATTAAATTTATAATTAGTGAAAATTTTCCCACATAACTTATTTTAACTTAAATGGAGTAAATTGTATATGAAACTCAAGTTTGAAAAGCATCACTAATATCTTGTAAGCAAGATTCAAAAGCTTATATCAGTGAGAAACGACATACAAGAAAACATTGGTGAATGAATATTTTTTTCCTTAAATTATGAAAGTTAAATCCAGTGCTACAAGGACATTTTAAATTAAAAAGCTTATTTTTCAATGTATAATTTTCTTTCTCCCATTATTTGTGAGCATATATAATTTTTCTATCTTATGTGCATACCTATCTCCCATAAGCATACTTAATGACCCTCATAACAAGCTTTAGACCGATGACTCTAAAGTTGGATGACTATAGGGCAACATATTTTAAGATACTCAGAAGACTCAATTGCTCGAGTAAAAAAGGCTATAAAGATAAGTATAAGAAATGAGAAATAGCTCACTTTTTCATAGATTTCAAATATTTTTCTTTTGAAACTCAATAATAATCCTTTTTAGGGTAATATACAAAAGTTTAGGTCAATTAGTTAAAGGTCAATTCATAAAAGTTTAGGTCAATTAGTTAAAGGTCAATTCATATTCAAAGTCAAGTCACTACAACGATAACCAGCATCCCAAATCTCACCCATGCGATCAGACTTACTTAAAAGTTCTTAATGTGTGCAGTGCGGTACAGATTGTATAAGAAATAACATATACAAAGTACTCAAAATAAATTCTAAATAAAGTTAATGGAAATTTTATTCAAAATTCATTAATTTCATTAGTACTCGATAAAAAATAACATGTCCAATGACTTCACTTTAAAACTTTATATTCATCAAAAATCATTTTTCCTTTTTCAAGTTTTTATTTCTTCTTACAATAACGTAAAACAAATAAAACAAGGAAAAAGTTTAGAATGCATACAAGAATAAGTGGATACCATAAATAATGCAGATGCATACACCGAGCAATCTAATTAATGAGACATGAAGGTGCTCTTACCATGAAGAGCAACACGAGCAATACTGCAATTAACATTACTTTGACTAGAGATTTTACTCTTTTTGACCCAAATCTTCTTAGAAGAAAATGTAATCTTAGTCAATTGAGTCCTCAATTTAGTCAATAATCTAACATGAGTAATTAGATCTTGTTTATTTTTCATAATCAAGGGCTTATGGCAATTAGGTCTAATGCAACCTAAAATACCACAATTATGACGTGGGAATAAACCTTGGACCAAGTTTAGGTTAAGGTATCTCATGTTGCATAAATGCTCCAAGTCTAGGGCTACTTGCTTATACTTAACAAAGGCAGGAGCCAACTAGGCTTTAGAAGATGAAGCATCATGGATATTAGGTTTATCCCGTCCTACTATATTGTCAATCTTCTCAGAACCACTAGTAAAGGATTGTTGTTGGGCACTAGATTTCTCAAGGTCATTAGTAAGAGTCTTAATCTTAATTTCTAAGCATTCTTTCTCTACCCTTAACTAATTTAGTCTACCAACAGACTCCTCAAGTTTGACTAAAAGATTCTCCTTTTCTAACTCAAGATTATGCACTTTCTTAAGTGAGTCATTGTTAGTAGTTTCATCATCTTCTTCCCTAGTAGATTTGAGGGCTAATGGATTGTCCTGAGGTAGGCTAAGTTTATATAAGTTCTTCTATTTTAATTGCATTTATGTCCTTGCTTTCTTCAATAACAATAACCTTAAGTATAAATCTTTTAGGTAGTGATCTCATAACTTTTTTGACAATCTTCGGAATTCTATCACCTAAGTTAAAACTGGAGTTGAATATATCATTCGATTTAGTATAGAAGTCATCAAAAGACTCATTATCTTTCATCCTAGTTTTCTCAAAGTTAGTAATCAACATATATAATTTTGAGTTTTTATTGATTTTCGCTCCCTTCTGTATTGTTTCTAATATGTCCCAAGGTCTTTTATAGTCTCACAAGTAGATATCCATCTAAACTCCTTGGGGAAAATGGCCATAAAGATAGCATGGACACCTCTACTATGCAAGTTGCAATCAACTAACTCATCCTTAGTCCAATTAAGTTATCAGTAGGAGTACCTACTCCAACAATAGTAATAGATGAGTCAGTTCAACCCTTTTCTACACTAACCAAACACATTTATCCATTGACTTAAGAAAGTCTATCATTCTAAGCTTCCAGGAAACATAATTACTACAACCAAAATATAGAAGAACAGATGATGGTGGACTTATCTAAATAAACTAGGTCAAGGATCAAAATTATGCTTGATACCAGTTGAAAATTAAATTAGTTGAATAGTTTAGACCCAAATGCGAAATTAAAACAATAACAAACAACAAGTTACTTATTAATGTCTCTAGATGATTAAGTTTAATTAACCCAATTAAACCTATGTATCAATCAAGCAATTTAAACAACCAGATCAAAAGTAGTAAAGTAAATAATGTAAAGAGGAAAGCCCTTTAAAGAACTTTTCACAAGTATTGAAGACCTCCGGGCAAACCTTGCTAAAATGATCGACTAGAAAACTTGACTTACAATTAGTCCAAACACTACAAAACCTCTGACTTTGAACATCTACATTGTAAATCACCAATGAACTCATTTAGTTGTGAGATCCACACTTCCTAGCAACTCTAGGATATCTTTTCCTTCACGTGGATCATCAAAAATGAACTTGTTCTTCACTCGAACCTCATTCTGCAGTGCTGGAACTCCAAGCGCCTCTTCCCAAGTTTTAGAAAGGCTTAGTAGGAAATGTAAGGTTTTTGTTCTAGTGTTTGATCAAAGATCTTTTTGTATTTTGATATGTTGACTGTGGAAATAGATAGTGGAATATGAATTAATTCTTCAAAGGTTATTCTCTTGACTAAATTAAAGGCTCAATAAGTATTAAAACAATTTTTGAGATGAATATATGAACAATTGACAATGTGGTTGAATCAAGAGATCAATGAAAGGTGTTTTGAATCTTGAATATTGTGATCTCTTTAATGAAATAATGATTCAACATACTTTGAGACTTTGTATGGCTTGTATATTTATAATGGGTAGAGTTCAAGATGAAATAGGATTGGAAATCAGCATTAAAATTGAATTTAAGTAGCTTCTCAAATTTATTGCTAGCTCGAGAGCTATACTGG
>NW_019268308.1:478603-523745 GCF_002742605.1 Olea europaea var. sylvestris
AAGATAAACCGGTGCAGTTCACTTAAAATGACCTATAAAATTCCACCGATGTCAAAACCACATGATTTAAAATTTATTCAGTAGCTAATCCATAAGAATATCAAATCCAATTGGTTTCATCCAAAAATTCCAAGTAACGAGTGAGTTATGAATTTTTGAAAACAAGGGTAGAAACTGAAAAAAAAGAGACATCACCCAGCATAGTTTACTTTATGTGACATATAACCTTTTACCGATATTCAATTGACATGATTCTAATTTTATTCAGTATCTAACATATTAGGATATCCAATCCAATTAGTTTCGTATAAAAATACCAAGTAACGAAAGAGTTATGATTTTTTTAAAGATGAGGCAGAAACTAAAATTTCTGAAGAGACATCAAAACTTTAAGTCGCTAATTTTTTTTGTATACGATGATTGGTAAATTTATTCTTATGACGCATATATACTTTCAAACATAGTTTATTCATAATGAGTATTCGTAAAATAAATCCCCACAATATTCATAAGAATCAAATTTAAAGAAAGTGTAAATATCTCAAAATCAACTAAAGATGTAAATTACCGACTTCTTCATGACATGTTGCATCATCCTTTACCATCATCTACGCCCCATGAAAAATCCATTCAACCTATAGGAAGGGTATTAACCCATGAATTTGAAACTCAATAGATATCATCAGTGCAATTCGTTATCAAATTAGAAATTTCGAACTATAGATTCATACCGTTGCACGTAGATGAATTTCCGGCAAAATTCAATTACTATAGCATTATCATAACACGTAGAGCCGGAGAATGATCATTCAAACTGTTGTAGTGCCGAAGCACCGTAGCCGAAGGTACCATTTCATTTAAACATTTATTGAAAAATCAAATTTGAAAACGAATGAACACTTGCACCTCTACCTACCTTAAATTTTCTTGGATAAAAGAACAAAATGTATAGAATTTCTTCCTTCTTCTCACCCTTGTTATTCCTTAAACTTAACTTGATATAGAATATATTTTTTTGGGAGAAAATGAGATGAAATTCGGATTTGAAGAGGAGTGTAGTGAAAAAGTGACCTTCCACTTCTATAACATTTCTTTTTAATGAAAAATTAAGTGGGGGAGTTATATTATCATTAAATTTATTAGATTTAGTCTTTAACTAAGAATTTGAAGAGTCTCTAAGCCATAAAAATAATTCATATAAAAGTTTTATAAAACCTGGGTTGCCTATATGAAATACCATGTAGATGACCATTGTGGTAACTCAGTTATTCATTAAATCTTTGTAATCAATTTTACTTAAACTTAATATTTTAAATTGCTAGGCTTTTAATTAACTTATGACTTGAGCTTTCGTAATCTTACATGGGTTGAGCTTCCATAGGTCGTTTCTAAAATAGGTTTGGCTTGTGGTGCTAGATCATCACAAAATAATAGTATAATTCCATTTTATTTTTTTCTCGGCTACTAAAACCCTTACACCTTAAATAAAATTTCGTCCTCGAAATTTACCTTATGGTTGGACAAAGAGCGTTGGGTATTTATCTTTAACTTCTTCTTCTCTTTTCCAAGTAGCTTCTTCTACTCCATGATTATTCCATTGCACCTTGATCAGTTGAATCTCCTTGTTCCGTAATTTATGTACCATTCGATCCAGTATCTTGATTGGTATAAGATAAGTCCTTTTGTACTTCCAAGGATTGGTAGTTGACCACATGATCAGGATCATGCATATACTTTTTAATCATCGATACATGAAACACATTGTGAACTGCCGATAGTTCAGGTGGCAATGCCAATCAATAAGCCACATTTCCAACCCTGTCAAGTATTTCAAAAGGTTCGAGATAAGGAGGTCGTAGTTTTCCTTTCTTGCCGAACCTAAGTACACCCTTTATTGGTGCCACCTTTAGAAAGACTTTCTCTCCAACTTCAAATTTCAAGTCTTTTCTCCTGGTATCTGTATAGATCTTTTGTCTGTCTTGTGCGGCCTTTATTCTGGTATGGATCTTATCAATGGCTTCAACTGTTCTTTTAATGATTTTTGGTCCCAAAACTCTCTTTTCTCTAACTTTGTCCCAATGAACAGGTGATCTACACTTTCTACAATAGAGAGCTTCATACGATGCCATTCCAATAGTTTCTTGGAAACTGTTATTATATGCAAATTCTACCAGAGGTATATACGATTCCCAACTGCCTCCTAGATCCAGAACGCAAGCCCTTAGCATATCTTCCAAAGTTTGAATGGTCCTTTCAGACTGACCATCAGATTGAGGGTGATATGCTGTACTGAAATTCAATTTCGCTCCCATAGCTCCTTGTAAGCTCTTCCAAAACTTTGACGTAAATCTCAGATCTCTATCAGATACAATGGACATGGGGACACCATGCAATCTTACAAATCTCTCTAATGTACAACTGCACCAGCTGATCTAGACTGAATGTCATTTTTACTGGAAGAAAATGAGCGGACTTTGTTAGACGATCCACTATTATCGATATAGCATTCTGTCCTCTTGCTGACCTTGGAAATCCTACCACAAACTCCATTGCAATATTCTCTCACTTCCATTCAGGTATGTCTAATGGATTTAATAACCCTGCCAGTCTTTGATGTTCCACTTTAACTTGTTGCTACACTATGCATTTTGCCACAAATGAACCTATACTTCTTTTCATATTCCTCCAATAAAATGTATTTTGAAGGTTTCGATACATTTTTGTACCACCAGGATGTGCGGCGTACGGGGTGGAATGAGCCTCCTCTAATATCTCCTTCCTCAAAACTTCATCATTTGGTACACAAATTTATCCTTTAAACATTAGTGCCTAATCCGAAACTATTCCAAAATCCTTTCTCTTATCAGTACCAATCTCGTTCTTGATCTTCTGCAAGAATGAGTCTTTATCCTGTGCTTCTATAATCTGATCTCTAAGAATAGGTCGAACCACCAAAGTTGCTAAATGAGCAGTGACTTATTCTGGTGTGGTAATTACTACAATTTGCAACTTTTCCAAGTCTTTGATCTACTCCATCGAAATAGTAGGTAATGATGCCAACTGTCCCATCGACTTTTTGCTTAGAGCATCAGCAACAACATTAGCCTTACCTGAATGATAATGAATAGTGCAATCATAATCTTTAACTAGCTCCAACCATCGTCTCTATCTCATATTCAATTCCTTTTGTGTGAAGAAATATTTGAGACTCTTATGATCCGTATAAATATCGCACTTCCGTCCATATAAGTAATGGCGCCATATCTTTAATGCATGAACCACTGCCGCAAGTTCTAGATCATGCGTCGAGTAGTTCTGCTCATGTTGCTTCAATTGCCTTGAAGCATAGGAAATTACTTTTCCATGATGCATCAGTACACATCCCAAATCTTGCTTGGATGCATCACTATATATAACAAACCCTTCTGAACCTTCAGGTATGGTTAATACAGTGCTGTAATCAATCGTTGTTTTAGCTCCTGAAAGCTTTGCTCACACTTATCTGTCAATTGAAACTTTATTCCTTTCCTTGTCAATTGTGTCATTGGTCTAGCTATTTTGGAGAATCCCTTTATAAATCTTCGATGGTACCCAGCCAATCCTAGAAAACTTCGAACTTCACCAGCATTAGTTGGTGTCTTCCAATTAGTTACTGCTTCCACCTTTACTGGGTCCACTTCAATTCCTTGGACAATAATTACATGACCGAGAAATCCAACTCGTTCAAGCTAAAATTCGTACTTTTTGAATTTAGCGTATAACTTTTCCTTGCGTAGTATTTCTAACGCTATTCAAAGATGTTCCTCATATTGATCTTTACTCTTGGAGTATATCAAAATGTCATCAATGAAGACTATAACAAATTGATCTAAATACTGATGAAATACTCGATTCATCAGATCCATGAACACTGCCGGAGCATTTGTCAATCCGAATGGCATAATTGTGAACTCGTAATGTTCATAACGAGTTTTGAAAGCTGTCTTAGGTATATCATCTGCCTTAACCTTCAATTGATGATATCCAGATCATAAATCGATCTTAGAAAATGCCTTAGCCTCTTTTAATTGATCAAAAAAATCCTCAATTCTAGGGAGAGGATACCTATTCTTGATGGTCAAACGGTTCAACTCCTGATAGTCGATACACATCCTCATACTTCCATCTTTCTTCTTTACAAACAATACTGGTATGCCCCATGGTGATACATTTGGTCGAATAAAACCAAGGTCTAACAATTCTTGTAGCTGGATTTTCAACTCCCGAAGTTCCATTGGGGCAATTCTGTATGGGGTTTTAGATACTGGCGCCGCTCCAGGAACTAGATCTATTGTGAATTCCACTTGTCTATCTGGTGGGATACCAAGTAGATCTTCTGGAAACACATCTATAAATTCTTGTTCCACTGGTACATCCTCAATCTTTTTCGTTGCCAGTTTTTCTCCAAAGATATTAACTAGAAACCCTTGAGATGTTTCTTTTCTCAACATTTTCTCAGCTTTAAGGCCGAAACCAGTTGGAGATGGGGTTTGGTTTTTATTTCGAGGAAAGAAAATTGTTCTTCTCCTGATTTTTGAAAATACACTTCCCTTTCTCTACAACGAATGGTCACATAATTACATCCTAACCAATCCATGCCCAAAATCACATCAAAGTCCTTCATATATGTCATATACAAATTAGCTTCTAAGGTTTTTCCCTCAATATCGAATTTCAAGCTAACTTGTCTGTGTTCAATGTCCTGCCTGAGGGGAGGCTAACTTCCAGTGTACTCTTTGACTTATTACAAGTAATACTAGATTTAGCAATGAAAGACGTTGATACAAAAGAGTGAGTAGCTCCTGAATCAAACAGTATATAAGCAGGTGTATTGGCTACCAGTAAAATACTTGTTATTACATTTGAGTTCCCCTCTACATCTTTTTGAGTCAATGTAAAAACTAGTGTTTTCTCTTTCTTGTTCTGATCATTGTTATCATCCTTCCTCTGAGCAAATGTGGGACAATCCCTAGCAATATATCCTGATTTGCCACACCGAAAATAGGCATTCTTCCCATACAAGCATTCACCACGATGAGGCTTACCACATTTAGGGCATGGCGCTACTGCAGCTACCATGGTCTTACTAGCGCTAGATCCGATATTAACTTTCTTATTTTATCATTTGCCCTTTCCTTTGTCTTGACCATTCCACTTTCTCTTTCCAATTTGCCCTTTATCCTACTGGTTGTACAATTGAAAATGTTGCTCTGCATTAGCCTTTTGATACCAGATAGCGTGAACTCATTCCAGCATCTCACGGTACGACGTGAAGCGATGTGACATAAGGATCATACTTAGGTCTAGGTTTAACCCTTGCTCGAACCTTCGCGTTTTCTTAATTTTCGTGTCAACCAGATGTGGAGCATACCTTGAGAGTTGATCGAACTTCCGTTCATAATCCGTTAGGGACATATTACCCTACTTGAGTTGAAGGAATTCATTCTCCTTGAAATCCCTTAGAGATTGAAGAAAATATTTGTCCATCAGTTCCTCCTTGAATTGTTCCCAAGTTATTGCCAATTGCTGCTCCGGAGTCCTAGTTCGGGACATCGAATCCCACTAGTGACTTGCATCACCGGTAAACATAAACTCCGTTCATTGAACCCTTTGGGCATCAATGCAGTCTATGAGCCGAAAAATTCGTTCTAGCTTATGAAGCCATTCCTCAACTACTAGTGGACCAGATGCTCCATCGAAGTAGGGGGCTTATGCCTTCAAAATAACTCAACTACCAAGGCGTGAGTCGGAAGAGTAATAGGAGCTGGTGGTGTAGGTGGAGCGGGATTTTGATTCAGCTTGCCAAGATCTTGAACCGCTTGCAGGAGATCCCTTAACAAGTTGTTTTGGTTTGCTCGAGACATTTTCTTAGAGATAAGATATAATATCTCACATTAACTTCGTTTGCCAAAACCAAAATACTTAAATAAAATAAAGTAGTCCTCAAATTGATCATAATTTCCCTTATTAATATTACTCATTGCAATCAAGACATACAATATGTCGACAATTTATTTTTTATTTTTTATTTTCAAAAACATAAAGGAAAAGATATCACAAGGAAATGGAAATCTAAATTTCCAATCCCTATGAATCTTGCGAATCTTCTTTGGTGGAGCCTCATCTTTGGAGGAGTCTTCTGTCTCAAGCCCTGACTCTAGTCCATCTCAACTTGTGGCTCAGGTTCATGCTCAAGATCATTCTCTAAGTCCAACCTAAAGTCATCCTCATGCTCTCATTCGGGATCTTTCTCTGGGTCTAATTTCAACTGAGGTTCGAGCTCGAACTCAGGCTCAACCTCATTATTGGCCCAATTACTATCTCCGGTTGGGGTTCTAAACTTTCACTCCATCTATCTAGAAAGGTCTGACAATATATACCAAATTCAATCGTATTTGGGTGCTTTCAATGGTTACCCTCTAGCATCTCATCCCTAACAATGACTCCCATGTTTCCCCACTGAGGTGGAAGTGAATGTATAAGGTTATTCATAGTCTCAATATGCGTGATCCCCAATCCCGCATCTACAGCTGCCATACATCTTCCATAGATGTCATGTACATGTTAAACAAGTGGACGAGACGGGTCAGTCACATAGTTCTCATAGGACTAGATGATGGCCCTACGATTCAACACTGCTATACAAACTGTGGCCTTTCTAGCGGTCTGATAAGTTCTAGCCATGTTTGTCACATAAGTGTCCAATTATGTGTTATCTTCATTAGTGACATCAACTTATGCATTATGCTCTTGTGGTTCTAATATGATGGCCAATCATCATTTCTTCATGTATATTTAAACAAAATATAATGTACATAGCATATTTCATTTAAAATATTATAAGCATTTTTCATAGATTCAAGCTTAAATGATTAAAAAAAATCAAAATCATGCTCGAAAAAATAATATGGAACATAATATTTTATTCCATACCTTGAGTTCGTCGGATGAGGTCAACTGATAAACTGAAGATGCCATGGAGTGCCTTAAATATTTCATTTTTTTCATCTCATAAATAAAATACACTAAGTCTATAGAATCGACTAAATTCGTGCTTTGATACCACGCTGTAACGCCCCCGACCCGCATGGACGAAAACGTCACTCAACCATTATGCCTTAACCGTAAAGTTAGTTCAATATATTTTTAGTAGAAGGTATAAAGATTTAAAATTTTAGAATTTAATTAAAGAATTTTTTTAAACAATAATTCCAATTCTAAAAGAAAACAATTTCAAAAATATTTTTTTGAATGGGTGCCATGCATGTAACGACTATTAACGTGAAATTTTGGCAAAACTTAAAAAGTAATGTTGCTGTTCTAGTTTTTGTTTCAAACAGTAATTGTCAAAATAAATTTGTTTTCATAGCTCTCAACCTTGAAACTTCATCAAATTTTAATTTAAGGTAGTAAACTCCTTATAATATGGCATATTCAAAAACTAGCTTCCGCCGACATCATATGGGGTATTAAAATATTTTTTCAAAACTCAGCAGCGACCCGATTGAAAGGTAAACTGGTGCAGTTCACTTAAAATGACATATAAAATTCCACCGACGTTAAAACCACATAATTTAAAATTTATTCAGTAGCTAATCCATGATACTATCAAATCCAATTGGTTCATCCAAAAATTCCAAGTAACGAGTGAGTTATAAATTTTTGAAAACAAGGGTAGAAACTGAAAAACAGAGACACCACCCAGCACAATTTACTTTATGTGACATATAACCTTTTACCGATATTAGATTGACATGATTCAAATTTTATTCAGTATCTAACTTATTAGGCTATCCAATCCAATTGGTTTCGTATAAAAATAGCAAGTAACGAAAGAGTTATGATTTTATTAAAGATGAGGCAGAAACTGAAATTTCTGAAGAGAAATCAAAACTTTAAGTCACTAACTTTTTTTTGTATACGGTGATTGATAAATTTATTCCTATGACGCATATCTACTTTCAACCATAGTTTATTCATAACGAGTGTTTGTAAAATAGATCCACACAATATTCATAGGAATCAAATTTAAAGAAAGTGTAAATATCTCAAAATCAACTAAAGATGTAAATCACCGGCTTCTCCATGATATGTTGCATCATCCTTTACCATCACCTACGTCCCATGGAAAATCCATTCAACCTGTAGGAAGGGAATTAACCCATGAGTTTGAAACTCAATAGATATCATTAGTGCAATTCGTTATCAAATTAGAAATTTCGAACTATAGATTCATACCGTCACATGTAGATGGATTTCCGGCCAAATCCAATTACTATAGCATTATCATAATACGTAGAGTCGGAGAATGATCATTCAAACTGTTGTAGTGTCGAAATACCGTACCCGAAGGTACCATTTCATTTAAACATTTATCGAAAAATTAGATTTGAAAACGAATGAACACTTGCACCTCTACCTACCTTGAATTTTCTTGGATAAAAGAACAAAATATATAGAAAGTCTTCCTTCTTCTTACCCTTGTTATTCCTTAAACTTAACTTGATATGAAATATACTTTTTTTGAGAGAAAATGAGATGAAATTCGGATTTGAAGAGAAGGGTAGTGAAAAAGTGACATTTCACTTCTATAACCTTTCTTTTTAATGAAAAATTAAGTGGGGGAGTTGTATTATCACTAAATTTATTAAATTTAGTCTTTAACTAAGAATTTGAAGAGTCTCTAAGTCATAAAAATAATTCATATACAAGTTTTATAAAAACATCTACATGGTGATTCGAACTTGGGTTGCCTATATGAAATACCATGTAGATGACTATTGTGGCAATCCAGTTATTCATTAAATCTTTGTAATCAATTTTATTTAAACTTAATCTCTTAAATTGCTGGACTTTTAATTAACTTATGATTTGGGCTTTCGTAATCTTACATGGGTTGAGCTTTCATAGGTCGTTTCTAAAATAGGTTAGGCTTGTGGTGCTAGATCATCACAAAATAATATCACAATTCCATTTTATTTTTTTCTCGGCTACTATAAACAACGCTGTCCAGATTCTTCTGTAGGCCCTAAAACAAAAAACTTTCAACACGAAAAATGTCAGAAATAATGTTAGGAACAAACTGCTTGAAGGGACTTCCTCAAAATTCCCTCTCACGCCCCCTCACGCGCTTCTCCTCCTCTCTGCATGTAGGCCACACGCGCCTCCACATGCGCTAGAGTTGACCGCCACGCTCCTCCCTTCAGGGTGGGCCTCCTCCTGCACGTCACGTCAGTGGTCTCGATTTCCCCAAACTCCTTCTGGATTGATCAGAAAATACGAAAAATGGAGACTGATTTTGACAGTTTTTGGACAGCTTCTTCAATCTGATTTTTGCTGTGATTTCTGGATGTTTTTGGTATGTTTCACGAGCCAAAACCACCACCTTGAAGCTCTGATACTAATTTTTGTGGAAGCTCTCTTGAAAGATCTTCAAATCAGTGATTTTCGGGCTCAGTCCAACGCATCTTTCTCAACCAACAACCAGTCCAATCGGCTCCAAACCACAACTAGTTGATTCACCTCTGTTTCTATTCAATCTTACCCACGTCGGACCAGAAAAGATAATGATTTGTGGCTACAAAGGCTAGGAGAAGATACCACAAAGGTATACTATGAAGGAACCACCACTTGCACATATTATACAAGCGTTCTGGATATTTCTGAAGACCTTTTTTCTTACACAAAGGGGGGCAACCGGGATTCTCTTTTTCTTCTCTCAAAATCACACAATACATCATGAGAAAGTGGCTAGGGTTATAGCCATATATATACTCTAGGGTTAGGCTTTAAGTTGGACTATTAAAGGGGTAAACGGGCCAAGATTCAAGCCATCCATAAGGGAATACAATTGGGTTGAGTGTAGCTCATGGACTTGATTGTTGGACTTATTTCATTCATTGGCCTATGCCTATGAAATAATATTAACTCACGTTAACATTATAACCCGAAATTTATTGGGTATCAAAAACCCAACAAATTGCTCACATAGATCACTAATTATATTGTTTGTCTTCAAACAAATTTTCTCAAAATTTGAACAAGCACTTCTTGGAATATAAATATCATAGGAATATAAATTAAACATCATATAAGGCAAAAATGAATAATTCAATCATAAATTACTCACAACATTTTCTTTTTTTGTAATATATTTTGAATAACATGCAACTAAAACTACATTAAGTCAAATCTAGATAAAACTGGTCCTCAGGCAATAAATATCTAAATCTGAGGTTTTGAAATCTAAATCTGAGGTTTTGAAATCATCAGAAATAGGAAAATTCCTTACTGGTACTGTGGGATTGGATATCGATACCCTCAATATCACCACAATATAAAAGAGACTAAAAACGCCACTGTTAACCTTGGGCACGTGTCAGAAATTCATATCACCAACCTTCATTTATTTCAACTTCTCATTTCGAAATGACTCATTTATTTTCATATCATTCATCTGATCGTAAAAAGAAAAAAAACCATTTGCAAGAGCAATCCTACAGGCTACAACCGTCCCCTCGGTCGATTGGTTTCTTCTCTAGCTCTTTCCTACGGTTCCCAACTCTTTGGAATTTCTTCAAGCTTGGCTAAGGATGTTCTTTATATTTTAAAGGCTTCCATAATTAGGCTTCAAAGTCCAGATGATAAAAGTAAGAACACTACCTCAACTTGACAGTGATTTCTTAATCTTTATTTTTTATGTGTATTCTCTAATGAGTGTTTATGATACTATTTTGAAGAGAGTTTAAAGAGATAGAAATGAGCCTAAGATTAGAGACGGTTTATGTATATATAGAGGGACCTATAGTTAAACTTATACATACTTGGACTATATATGTGGTGCGTGCTATCGTAGATATTCCAAATTAGAACATATATTTCTTAGAATTAATATAGTAGCGAAACTAAGGGTCGATCTCACGAAAAGTGATTAGTTTATTTTCTATGCTAGATTAACTAAAATGGGGGTTTTGATTTTGAAACAATTAATTTTAAGAAAAACAACTAATTTCAATACAAATCAATAAATTGGATGAAATTAATAAAACGAATATTGATCTAAGTCAACATCCACCATTGGAAATTTATAATCGATCATTAATCCACAAATAATCATCAATTCACAATTTTAACATTCATTGGGAAAAACAATTTTTCATTCGAAATGATTTTCTATTTCTCCTTAGTTTTAATTAATTAGAAACAAGCGGTCTAATTAATCCTAATTATCAAATAATCCCAGACAAGCGCGAAGATTTATTTTAGTAAACACTTTATAAAATAGAGAAATCAATGAACTAGATAACACAACATGTGGTTGTGTTTAACTTAGATAAATATTCTTTCTAAGATTTAATGATTTCCAAAGTAGCAAATTACTAATTCTAGTTGCTTCACAAGTTAAATCAATCAAACAATTACGGATTTGAACATTTAACTTAGCTATAGGTTGTGAAAAATAACAAATTAGTTGCAACTTAGCAATTAAACTCAACAATCATAAAAATACATACAAAAGAATATTTAATACCAAAGCATATGAATTAAACTAAAAAAAAGGTGGATCTCGCAGTTATAATTGTTCTAAGACTTCATCTCCTTCGATCAAGCAAAGAGAAATTAGCTAGACTCTTCAATTCTAGGGCTAAAAGAGAGAAAAGTGAATTTTGGGGCATTCTCTCGATTTTGGATGAGATTTGGGGTTTATATATCATGTACAAAGATTGTTTCCATAAGTGGTTGAATGAAATAAGGAAACTAAAAATTTGTCACAGAAATGAACTATGCGACTACAAAGAGCAAACTCATGCTGTAGCAAGGAACAAATTATTTCGGCCTCTAAATTCCATGGATAGTGTTGTGTGACCGCATGGGTTTTGAGTCATGCGACCGCATGGTTCAAACCATTTTCTCCGTCCGGACTATTCTTAATATTTTTGTCATAACTTTCTCCTTTGATGTCCGATTGAGGTGATTCAAATTACGTTAGAAAGCTAACGAAAAGAGTACAATTTTTCTAGAGATAGAATATTTCCAATTTGCAAGTTTACTATGCCAAAAATGGGTTTCAAATAGAAGCTAAAAATCTGTAGCTTAACTTTTTCACTTGAAAGTTGATATGTGGTAACACTTCGACTATATTTCATCTCTTTAACTTCTTTCCTCATCTAATTGACCCCTAATACTCTTGAATCTTCATTCTATCACCGGTCTCATCTATGAATTATTTGCAACTTGGTCCCTTAACTTTCACTTGCTTCCATATTGGTCATTTTTCGCTCTTTTCTCCCAACTTTCATGGTTTCCATCCAATTGCAATCTAAATCAAAATATAATGGTGCTAAGTACATTTAGGTATTTTATACACACACACACATACACACACACACACACACTTCACATCATCTTCCTACTTGGTTGAGGTAATGTGTCACTTCGTTGAAGACGAAGTGCTATGCATGCTACAGAGAAGAAGTTTGAGGCAACCAGCCTCTTCGTAAACAAAAGGCTTATCCTATTTCATATCTCCTCAAGAGATCTTCAACACAAGACCTGCCTATGATTGATTGCAGTAACGTATCTACAAAAGGTGCCTAAAAGTCAAAATATCAGTGTATGAATCAGAGGTCAAATTTAGGTACTAGGGTGAGTATTTTTGAAAAACATTATGTCACTTAACCTAAGATGGATGGATTGATACCTATGAAAGGATACCTCGATCATTAAGATAAGGCCACATGTCTATCCATTTAACGGCTAGTATCACACAGCTTTTACTATAAAAGCTCACACTTTGTATCAATTAAAAGTAATGCAATTTTATACTCTCAGCTATAACTTTGATCTCTCATTACTCTCTACATTCACTACAGGATTTGACCATTTTTACTTATGGCTCCCATTTTTAGCAAGACTTATACCTAATATACTGTTATCCTTGATTGACTTGATTGATGAAGTGTTCATATTCGTCTTCACCACCACTGAAGAAGACAACTTGGGATATATGGTTTGTTCAAGTGTGTAGAAAAAAAAGGTTACATGGATGTAAGTAGAGCTAAGATTTGTTGCCTACGTCATCCCTACAAAAATTGGGATTAACGGATGGGCTGCATCTATAACAAACCATGCCATAACCATGAATAACCCCATGAAAAAAGCTTGTCGAAAAAGTGCATCAACTTTTTCCATGAAAAAAAGTTTTGTTCTTAAATAAAAAACAAGTAGGAGTTCTAAAGAGAAAAGGATTTGAAGTGTTACTACAAACTTTGTGTGTATATATTCCTTGAAAAATATATTTGAAGAGAGAAATTTTTTCACAATACCCCCTCTTTAAATAAAAAAAATTGTCCATCCAATATGAGTTATAGTGATAGGGATAAAAATTTGAGGGAGTCCTTCAGACCAAGGACACCATCACTGCCTTTACCACCAACATTGTCAAGATGAAATGGTTGTATCACACCTCAATAGAGAGGTGGCAAAAGTGGTCGCCAATATGAGGAGCATCACCAAACAAAATTCATTTATGCAATAGCTCGTTCTAAGCTAGGCCTTTTCAATCAGCAAAAAGAATAAGAGGCTCAAAGTGATAGATTTCAACCTCACAGGAACAGGATAGATGCCAGCATAATTAAAAGTGATGTAGAGTAGATGTGTTAACTAACTACACATTTGGCTGACCTGTGATGACCCATTCAATAGAGAGTAACTTTCTTCCTGAATATAAATGAAAGGGAAGATCTTAAAGGTCTGCCAACATTTTTGTTATGATTGGCCCAAATGTGCCTAGAAATAGGCCCCACGACCACCTTATATAGCAAAGCCTCATAAGCAAATGTAAAGGCCCTAAAATGATCTCTACCTAGAAATAGGTGAGAGAAAAGTTCAGTAGAAGCTATAAGAAAACAAGTACAGACCTCTCAATTTTCTAAATATCAAGCTGATCATAATAATTTTGATAGACTATGTAGGTCTTATAAGATTGATAACAATGATGACAACCTCTTATTCTCCTAGGAGCTATGAAATGCCCATGTACCAAACCATTCCATGCCTTCCAAGATCACAATGTATAAGGAAAAATGTGATCCAGAAAAGCACCTTAGCATTTACAAAACTCACATGAGTTTGAGAGGTGCTTCATTAATCCTAAAGTGCAGACTATTAGTAGAGTGGCCAAGTGCTAATCCAAAATGGATTCTTGAACCAATGCCAATCCAAAATGGATGGAGAAGTCCCTATTTAGTGCTTCCAAGACATTAGGCAAGCAACCATTCAAATGATAAAAAAACTATTGGGCTTGTTTTACTGATGACATAATAAGAAAAAAGGCATAGATAGAGAAGCCCTAGTGGCTACAAAGAACAAAGAGTTGTCCTCATGTAAACAACCTACCCAAGATGATGCAAACTTATGTAGCAACTGAAACTACGAAACCACCACAGATTAGATCTAAACCCAAGAATGTCAAAAATCAACGTTTGGAAAAGCTCGACCCAATAAATTATTGAACCTAAGAACTAAGACAACTACAAACAATATCTTAACCAAGTGATCACAAAACTTACAAACCTTACTTGAATTGATGAACTCAAAGTAAATTATTCTTTGATATGTTCTGAATTAATTCAATGAATAGCGAGATGAAAGCAAATATGCCTCGTAATAATGTATCTCAAATTGTGTGTTTTTACAATGAGAAGAATGAGTCCTATTTATAGGTACTCATATAACCTTAATTAAAATGGAATTTAAGGCTAAATATATCAAAAGATACCATAAAAAGAGTTTTTACTTAAATAGAAGATTATGTGAAATTTGGAAATTTCATGTCCAGTTTTACACTATACAGCCGCAGAATTATATAGCATGTGATCATATAGGCCATTTTTCAGCCTTCATTTTGCTCTTGGTATGAAGGCATAATGTCAATTGCCTTGGTGAACTATGCGGTCGCATAGTTGAATTCTACTGCTTTCCTGTCTGTTCCTTGAACTAAGTTAATACATCTTGTTTCTTTTTTCATGCCCAACATGAAACTTGTCATTTTGCTTGTTATGATCAATGTTTCATTCATCATAGCTTGAATGAGTAATTCTATAGCTTCTTTGACCTTGTTTGCTTGCGACCTAGTCATTGGCCATTTCTTCATCATCATACTAGCTCTCATACCATGAATTTTATCATTCCCTTCCTTTTCAAAGGATTCTTCCCTAAATCTCCACCTATTTTAAAAAAGCAAAGATTAGAAACATTGAAAGTAGTAGAAATGTTATACTCATCTAGATGATCCAATTTATAGGCATTATCATTGATCTTTTCAAGAACTTGAAATGATCCATCTCATCTTGATTGCAACTTTAACTTTTTTAAGCTGAAAAGCGTTCCTCTATCATATGTATCCAAACCCAATCTCCCAGTTCAAATGTGACGCGTATCCATCCTTTATTTGCCCGAGAAACATAATGTTCACTTTTCTTTTCAGTCTGGTACCATAGCTTTTTCATGCAGGGATCTTACCAACTCAGCTTTCTTCTTTCCATCTAAGCTACCTTTCTCATCAATGGATAAAGGAAAGAAATCCAAAGATGTTAGTGAATTAAAACCATAAACAATTTCAAATGGAGTATAAGAAGCAGTGGAATGCGTGGCCCTATTATATGCAAAGTCTATGAATGACAAGCAATTCTCCAAACACTTCCAAGTTCTTATTAACTATGGTGCGTAATAGTTGTATCATAGTCCTATTAACAACATCAGTTTGCCCATCCATTTGTGGGTGGCAAGTAGTAGAGAATAATAGCTTAGACCCTGACTTACTCTACAAAAAATTTTGAACTTGGGTAAGGAACTTAACATCTCGATCCAATATAATACTCCTAGGTACCTCATGTAAATGCACTACTTTAAAGAATAAATCTGCAATGTTAGTGGCATAATCAGTTTTATGACATGGAATGAAATGTGCCATCTTACTAAACCTATCTATTACCACACTAATGGAATATCTTTCTTTTTTAGTCCTAGATAAACCCAACACAAAGTCCATAGATATATCAACCCAAGGCTAAATAGGAACGGGTAATGGCATATACAAACCTTGAGATAAAACCTTAGACTTAGCCTTTTTACCAATGACACAGTTACTACAAACCTAATTAACATCAACTTTCATCTTAAGCCAATAGAAGTGTTCATTTAACATAGCCAAGGCCTTCTTAACCCCAAAGTGACCCATTAAACCTTCACTATATGCTTCATTCTTAACAATTCTCTCATTAAACAGCTAGGTATACATAACTTGTTCTCCTAAAATAAATATCCATCATGCCTAAAAATTCTATCTATAGCACCGTTGTCACATAATTCATATTTATTAGAAAATTCCAGGTGTATTCGATTTTGTGTCACAGAAGTGTACGGATCATAACATGTAATAAAGTAGACCGAAGAGTCTGAATATCATTCTCATGATGACTATTATTTAACAATTAGTTCAATTATTTCTAGCTTTAATTTGATTGAAAACAAACAAAGAACTAGATGTTGTGATTTTTTATACAATTATTTCAAAATATATGGATGCATACAAAGAGTGGTTTAGATATTAAATAATGAACAAATATTAGGACAGAATAATTTCACCAATTGATTATCTTTACATCAAAATTCATATCTCAAGTAGTGTTCGGTCGAATTTTCCTATTGTACTTAATTTACCACTGTCGAATTTTCTTTGAGCCTATTTAACTAATTTAATTCCATATATCTATGCGAATCAAATTTAGTTAAACGAGTTATTTGTTCTAGGAATTTAATAATGACCGTAATAATTAGTTTATGTATCTCTACTCATTATATCAATTTACCGAATTTTACTACATGGTCTAAATCCTAAACTCATATCTGTATTCGTTAAGGATTCACAAACTCATCAAATTAGTGATCAAGTAATTTAATGCATTCAATCCATGGTAAAGTCAACGTATGAAAGAATAACGAACAAAAATCTTAAATAAGTTAAGTAAATGGTCTCAAGTAGGTTACATTATTTACCCTAACAAAAATTTTAGCTATTCGTAATAGAGGAAGAAAAATAAATTAAAATAATAAAGTTCATCACCAGGTTTTAAATTTAGATGTGGAGGAATGAATGAATCTTGCACCAAGTTCTTCTTCTCGTTCCAAATCTAAATTTCCAATCCTTGACTTGTTATTTTTCTCCTCTTAAATTTGCTCTCTAATTCTCAAATTGTGCTCTTGCCTCTCAATATGTGGAATTCCCCATCTCAAAGTATGAAAATTTCTTATATAGGCGTCTCCTCGTATATGTAGAAAGTAGGGTTTTTATGGACTTCAAAATGTGCCCTAGACACACCCAGCAATGCCTTGACGCCATGTAGGGCACCACAAGTCTCTCGGGTAGAGATTAGCACTATACTTCATTTAGTATTTTTATCATAATTTTTTCTTTCAATGTCCGATTGAGGTGATTCATGATACATTGGGAAACTATCTCAAAGGGCTACAACTTTACTTCAAACATCATTTTCAAATACTTTAAGGATTCATGATTAGTGTGAATCATGAGCTCCTTTGGCCATGGTAGTGTTGCCATGTCTCCAATGCTTGAACAAGTGCATACAACTCTTGTCATATGTACAATAGTTGAGAGCTGCTCCACTTAGCTTTTCACTAAACTAAACTATTGGCCTTTGTTCTCGCATCAAGACAACTCCAATACCTATTCTTGAGACATCACATTTAATTTCAAATGTATATTTAAAGTTAGGTAGTGATAAAACCACTATAGTACACAACATATCCTTAATAGTATTAAAAGCATGCTGTTGTTCAACGTCCCAATGAAATCCTATACATTTCTTTACAATCTTGTGACAGTTGTGCTAAAGTTTTTGACAAAACGCCTATAAAAGTGGGCAAACCATGAAAACTTCTTATCTCAATTATGATTTTAGGTGTCTGCTACTTCTTGATAGCTTTGATTTTCTCCTCATTCACTTTAATTCCCTTTACGCTAACAACATAACTAAGAAAAATAACTATTTCCTTCCAAAATGTACACTTTTTAAAGTTAGAATAAAGTTGTTCCTATCTAAAATCACAAGAACACATCTCAAATGTCCTATATTGATATGATTCGAGTTGCGCACCAAACTATCGAGAATTTGATTATTGTTGGAAGAAAGTCAAGTGCATAGTTTAAGTTTAATTCTAGCTAACAAGCCATGCAAATTAAATGTTCGAGCTAAGTTCGAGATTTCGAAGGAGTTGATAAAGATGGTCATTTATATGTTCAAACAAACCAAGTCTAACATCTTAAAGATAACAAGTTCCATGATTGGCAGGAATAGACTAAGTGCAAAGTCGAGTTTGATCAAATCCAATAAAATTATGCAATTAAGTTTTGAGGTTACGTGATCTAAAATAATGAAGTTCACATTCAAGGAGTAACTTTCATGTTGGGGTTGAGAGCCGAAGATAATTGGATTCAAGTTTTGGACCGATATATGGAAAACGAGCAACGTGGATTAAAATGGGCATAACTTTCAACTCGGGTGCTGGATTTTTGTCCATGAGTACAATCTGAAATCGTCACAAAATTCTGCACATGAAGAAGTTGGTGTTGAAATTTAATACTACACGACTGCATAGAGTAAAAGGCATGCGACCACATAGACCATTCCCAAGACCAAATTGAAGGATTTCAAATGAATTATACGACTGCATTGGATTATACTATGCGACCGCATAGTATAATTTCGGGCAAAAATTTTCCTTTTTTGCGATTTTCCATAATTTTATTTTTTATTCGATATCTTTGTAATCTTGTATGAATAATGCACGATTTTACTAGATTTTTTTAGGGTTTTACAACTAGTATAAATATAGGAATTCTCTTTCATTGTATTGATACATTAGAAGACTTTTTATGATGAATTAATGGAGAATTCTCTCTAGAAGCTTTTACTTCAAATTATCTTGTTCTTCTTGAACACCGAACTTATCAAGAATTAATTGTTCTTGTGGCGTTCAAAACAACGGGTGTGATTTCAATTAATTATTTGTAATCAAAAGGTCGGAATGTCCATGTCACTGTGTTGGTTGTTTGTTCATGATTATTGAGTCAGATCCACAATTTCGGGGAAAATTCATCATGTTGCGTAATCAAGAGGTCCTTCGTAATGCCATTCTTGTTTGGTTGCTTGGTTCCAATATTGTGGGTTGAGTCCAAAACCTTGTTCTTGGCTTTCTTGGGATTCGGTGTCAATATCCTGTGGGTTCGATAGCGACTGTGCTAATCGGGTTCGCATCATATATGCCCATTTAAATCTTTACTATGTACCAACATAACATTGAAGTAAACTACTACGAATTTACTTATAAATGCATTCATTAATTTCATAGACATGCTAGGTGCATTGTTAAGTCTAAATGGCATGACTAACTACTCATATAAATTATACTTAGTTTTGAAAGCAATTTTTTTCCACTCATCATTTTCTCTCATCCTAACTTGATGATACCCACTTTTAAGACCTATTTTAATAAACATGCGCTATCAATGCAATTCATATAATAGATCATCTAACCTAGGTCAAATATGATGAAATTTTATTGTTGATCGCCCAAGAATCTACGCACATCTTCCAAGGCCCATCTTTCTTCTGCACAAGTAATTCTAGCACGGCACATGGACTCATGCTTTCCCTTACTTACCATTTGCTTATCAATTCTTCCACTTGCCTTTGAAGTTTCTTGGTCTCCTAGAGATTACTCCGATAAGCTGGTCTGTTTGGAATGATAGCTCCAAGTACGAAGTCAATTTAATGCTCCATACCTTGAATGTATGGCAACCCACTAGACACGTCTTCCCAAAAAAAGTCTTCAAACTCATGCAACAAAGAAGTAGCCAAACTATTGAGGGGCATTTTAGATTCTTCAAAATTGAGGAGTGATTCCTTATAAACCAATGAGATCATAGGTCGGTTTTCAACTAATGCTCTCTTCAATTCACTCTCGTTTGCAAAAAAAATCACTTTTGACTTTTCTCTCCTCTCATAAGACCTTTTTCCTTTACTGTTTGTGGCTCTACTCTTTTTTTTATATATATAATAATTAGCACCTCGTTGTTTTCTCTCATACTCTCGTTGTAAAAGACCAATCTCATTCCCCTTTCTCTCGACCTTTTTTCTTTTTCACTTTTCAATTTGATTTAATCTTCATGCACTTGTTCTGGTGTTAATGACGTAAAGGTAATAGATTTTCCATCTTTAGTATAGCTGTACCTATTTTTGTGCCCGTCATGCATGACCTTCCTACCGTATTGTTATGGTTTTCCCAACAAAATATACCCGACATGTATAAGAACTACATCACACATCACTTCATTATAATATCTACAAATTAAGAAGCTCACCAACACTCGCCTGCTCAACTTAACCTCTCTACATTCATTCTACCATTACAATTTGTCAGCCTTAAGATGTTTTAACATGGTTAATTCCAACTTCTTAATAAGTGAAATGCTAGCCATGTTGGTACAGCTACCCCATCAATGATCATACTACATGCTATGCTATTGACATGGCACCTCGTATGAAATATGTTCTCCCTTTGTTGCTCCAAGTCATCCAATTTGATTTGAGCACTAAGAGCTTTGTAACCAATAGCTCGCCCATTGCATACTCACCTTTCTCGCCATTGCTAACATCTTCCAATCCTGGCAAGTCTTCATAATCATCTTCACTGTCACTCGCCACTTCTCCATTATCTTACAGAATCATAGCCCTTTTGTTTGGACATTGAGAAGCAATGTATCCTGATCCAAAGCACCTAAAGCATTTGATATCCTGATTTCTAAGGGGGTTGAGAATCTATCTTGGTGTAGCTTCACTAACAACTTCCTCTCTTTTCTTTAGTAGCTCAGTCCTACCTATTGAAACAACCTATCACCTTTATTGTTATCCTGCTTTGGTTTCCACAAAGGGTTAGAACACTATGGATATCTAGATGCTCCCTTCCTCTTCAACTGTCTCTCTACCTTCATAGCTACATGTAGCAAGTCCTCCAACTCCACATAATGTTGTAGACTACATTAGTTATCTCCCTATTCAAACCATTCAAAAATTGGGCCATAATGGCCTCCCGATCCTGTTCGACATTCGCTGTAATCATGGTAATCTCCGTGTAAAGCCCCGAAAATCTTAGAATAAAATTTATTTATATTGTTTATTATATTGCTATTTAGAAAAAATGAGGACCAAAATGAAATAGGATTTTGAAATCATATTTTATTTGGGTCAAATAATTAAATATTTATAGAGCGAGATTTAATAGATTAATATTGGACTCCTTTTGTAGCTTGTAATTAATTAGAAATTTCCAACTCAAAAAATAATTATTTCAAATAAGCTATTTCCACATTTTTGAAGCAAAAAGAATATTTGCCTAGATCCATAAATAATTTAGTTAACATTGGTTTTGAAATCCTTCCAGCCACATGTGTCCAATAGTTGAAATGAAGAAATATTTTTTTAAGTTGGCAATGACTTGATTGATGGAGAGTTAAAATAGTTGCCCTTTTTTAATTCTTAGAAGTTGGAATGATTTATTTTTATAATATACTTTTGTACAAATTCTTGGTATGATTCATGGAACCGTGTGTCAATTGCCTAGACTTGGAATTAAATTGTCTACCTGATTTTTAGGCACGTGCAGTCTGTAAATTTAACAGTGAAATACGAATAAAATGTAACATAAAAATTATGGACTATTTTGAGTAGAACACAGATATAGTCACGACAAGAGAGAAAGAATTTGGGACGTGAATTTTTTATTTTTGGCCAACAATTATTTTCATCAAACGAGGTAGGATACTATGTGCAAGTTGTTCTGGCCTTTCAATATTGTAATTTTTCTTACGTGATTTATCTCGTGAAATGCTAATTGACCTGCGGGTCCCTATGAAATGAAATGAAATGAAATATGAGATCACCTTCGGGTCTTCTCAAATGTGTCAGAGTTTTCGATTGATCACCGATTGCTCTTGATGAAATGATGGTATAAAATGTTATAGATTCATGTTTTAAAAGATATCGTATTGTTTGGACGCACGTATCCTACTGAGTATAAATTACTCACTTCTTTCAATTTTAACATTTTAGGCTAATGTGGATCGATTGGATTTGTGGCGAAATGGTGATGCGGACTGCCAAGAGGTGTTCGAAAAATTTAAAATAAGCTGAAATGAAATATGAGATCACCTTCGGGTCTTCTCAAATGTGTCAGAGTTTTCGATTGATCACCGATTGCTCTTGATGAAATGATGGTATAAAATGTTATAGATTCATGTTTTAAAAGATATCGTATTGTTTGGACGCACGTATCCTACTGAGTATAAATTACTCACTTCTTTCAATTTTAACATTTTAGGCTAATGTGGATCGATTGGATTTGTGGCGAAATGGTGATGCGGACTGCCAAGAGGTGTTCGAAAAATTTAAAATAAGTTTTACAGCCTTTAAATTTATTAGTCAGATTTTGTTTGAAAACACGTTATTTAAATTGTTAGTTGATCGTATATTTAAAGATATATTTTCCATGATTTAAATTAAATTTACGAATGATCCAATATTTTATTTATTAAAGAATTTTATTCTTACTGTTCGATGTTTAAAATAAAGAAAAGTGAGTTTTGGTAAAGCTCCAGTGTTGATGAAAATTTGGGGCACTACACTCCATCTCTCTGTGATAATCCTCCACCCTCTTAGATCATTGATAAAGGCTTTGTAGTTTTGATAAAGACCCCTATACTAATGATTAGGAACGAGCCTCTTCTTCATGATAGCCATCAATTCTCCCTATTTTCAATAAGTCTCTCATGATTTCTCCTCCCAGATGTTGCTATTTGATCCTACCAAATGATAGCATAATCAGTAAACTCAACGACAGCAAGTTTTATCTTTTTATCAGACTAGTTATGGCAATTAAATATAAGCTTTATCTTTTTTACCCACTCCAAATATGCATCCAAATCGCTCCATTCTTTTAAATGACGGAATGGTCATTTTTATATTGCACTTTTTCTTATCAACGCTTTCTCCAACATAATCTCTAGCCCTTCTATTATGCCTATATCATCTATTCCTCATCCTTCATATTTCAGCTTCCACTAATGCATCATCGTCAATT
This sequence comes from Olea europaea var. sylvestris, assembly GCF_002742605.1. NCBI lineage: Eukaryota > Viridiplantae > Streptophyta > Magnoliopsida > Lamiales > Oleaceae > Olea > Olea europaea. Next base: position 501,860 of record NW_019268308.1, read on the forward strand.
CCATTTTTCACCACCAATTTCCAATCTAGGTTCTCACCTACCATACTTCCTCATGTTAGGAACTCTTCTAGGTTGGTCCTTGCATAAATTAGCAAGCGATGTGTCTTGCCTCTCCATTCACGTCTCTTGCCTAATGATTTTATCTTCCATATCCCCAAATAATTTCTCAAATCACCATATCATCTCTTTCGTCATGACAACTTGACTATTCTTTCCGCTTGAACTAGAATCGTCTCTACCAGACATCATAAATCTGAAATAATATTTGCTTCACGTGTGTACACTTATGTATTTCCCAAATTGACTTTTTCCCTCCATTAACGTCACTATTATTCCATTTTCAATTCACGCTTCAAAGAACTAATTCGATTTCAATCAAATTTCAATCCTTGTGGAGTTCAAACAAAGAATTGAGTAAGGAAAAAATGAGCATAGACTAACTCAAAAAGTAGGAATTGACACTCGAATGGAACGGTAAAGATAAATTCAAAAATGGTTTCTTGAATTTGAATTGGATACTTTTGACTTTGGACTTTTCTTTTTATTTTTTGTAATCGCTATATTTTTAGCAATTTTAGGAATTTTTTCTCTAAACGCATGAGAATTCAATAAAAACCCAAAAATTTTGAACGAAATTGATTTGGGCATTAATTTAGCACACAAACAACTTTTGAATTTATTTGGAACTTAAACTGGATTGAATGACTCAAAAGATGAAGAACACGAAAAACAAGAAAGAAAACTTAAAGAAAAAAGTAAAGGATATAACCTTGATTTTAGAGCTTAAAATCTGACATCAAATGATGTGAAGCCACATAGCAATTGATTATGTAGCCCATAATAGATTATATCAAAACCTGAGAAAGCTAAGAATCAACATTTGGAAAAGCTCGACTCGCTAAATTATTGAACTAAAAGAACCAAGACAATCGCAAGCATTATCTTGACCTCTTGATCACAAAATCTACGAAACTTATTTGAATTGATGAACGCCACAAGAAAATTAATCCTCAATAAGTTCAAAATTAATCCAATGAAGAACAAGATAAAATCAAATATGCCTCACAATAGTATCTCTCAAATTGTGTGTTTTCTACAATGAAAAGATTGAGTCCTATTTTTAAAATCCTAATTAAAATGAAATTTAAGTCTAAAGATATCAAAAGATGCCATAAAAAAGAGTATTAACTAAAATAGAAGATGATGCTAAATTTGGAAAATTCACATCCAATTTTGTACTATGAGGCCACATAGGTATAGAGCATGCAGTCGCATAAGCCATTCTTCAACTGTTAGTTTACACTCAGAATGAAGGCATGCAGTCACATGCCTTGGTGAACTATGCAGTCGTATAATTGAACTCCACAGCTCCTCTGTCTGTTGCTTAAACCAAGTCGATCTATCTTATTCCTTCTTCCATGTCCAACATGAAACTTGTCATTTTGCTTGTTGTATAAATGTTTGATTCACCGTAGTTTGAATGAGTAATCTCATGACTTCTTTAACCTTCTTCCTTTACGATCTAATCATTGGCCCTTCTTTCATGATCAAGGGATCCTTGTCCTTACTATCTCTTGAACCTGAATCTCGTTAAAAGAAGTAGAGGCAATGGGCCTAGGAATAAGCCCTAAATGGACATGCGACCCTTTTGTACTCATCACCAATCACATGGTCACGATACCAGGGAGTATAGAGAAGTGGCGCTACCATGGAGTAAAATAATCTCTGTGTGCCTAGAATGATAATTGCCTTTACAAGGAGATTCGTCCCTACATTGACAAGCTAACTAGCATAAGCAAGATTAGATAAGGCGATCTCCTTGCCATGGAAGGGATAATGATAGACATAGGCCAAGAAATGGACAAAGGTAAAGAAGAGACTCTTCAGTAGATGTAGACAATGCACTTAAGATAGGCACAATCTCAAGAAGTACTTATTCAGGAGGTAAGTCCTAAAATACCCTAAGAAACTATGCTAAGGAGACTAAAGATCCCCAATGGCTAGCTATATAGTCAACAACTAGCCCCATAGAGTTGGAAACGCTCAACCAATGACTTTTACCTAAGAAGATGCGATAGGTTCGTACTACCTATATTGTACTATACTAGCTGTAAGGGTTGTGGTAGTTTACAATGGGCTTAAATGTATGCTTGTAGACAATAGAAATTCAGTTAACATTCTATTTGGAACTACCTATGATGAGATGCTAGTGGATCATTTGACCTCATAACATCTCCATTATATAGATTCACTGGTGATAATATCATCTCAAAAGGAAATATCACTCTTGCGATAGAAATGGAGACACTTCACAAATAGCTCATCCTACATAGAGTTCCTTGTGGTGGAAAATAGGTCAACCTACCATAGAGTATAGGTAAGACCTTCATTAAAGGAATAATAGGTCATTACCTCCATATATCACCATTGCATAAAGTTTCTTATGAAACATGGCATTTCCACGATTGGATGTGATTAAATGGTGCTTGGAGAGTGAAATTTGAATTCCTTGAGAAAAGTTGAGCCCTGTGATGTCACATTGTGTTACTTGACATCGAAGTGGTTGATGTCTTTAAAGAAGGACAAACCCTAAACAAGGAAAAGACATCGAGATGATTTATGCACTTACAGAAGAGAGGATCATTGAGGAAAGGGCTATTAATGATGAGTTAGACCCCCGCGCCACAGATTTGAACTCACAAATAGCTCTAGTTAAAGAGATAGAGAGCTTTTCATTAGACTAGAGAGCTTTTCATTAGACCATAGAGCTTTTCATTAGACCCTCAAGATCCTACAAATCACTAAAAGTGGGAAGGGATCTATCACCAAAAGCAAAAGAAAAGTTTAAGGGCTTTTTATGTTAGAACTTGATTGTCCTTACTTGGAGGCATGAAGAGATGATTGACACTGACACAAAAGTAAGTGCCGCCATCTCAAAATTGTTTCTAAGTTTGTCCAACATTAATAAAAGAGAAGAGCTATGACACTAGAGACGCATGAGGCCTTGAAGGAAGAGGTGAAAAAGCTGATAACCAATGGCGTCATCGGAGAAGTTCTCTATTCTATGTGGGTCTCCAATCTTGTCCTCGTGGTAAAAACACTATAGCAAGTGGAAGGCCTATATAGGCTTCTCCAACTTTAATCAAACTTGTCCGATGACAACTTTTCCCTTCCAAGGATAGACGAACTTGTGGATTCTACCAAAGGGCACAAGTTATTGAGCTTTATGGATGCCTATTCAAGCTATAACCAAATTTTCATGTACTCCATGAATAAAGAGAATACTTTTTCATTACTAATAGAGGCCTCTATTTCTACAAATTGTTGCCATTTGGGATGAAAAGTAATGGGTTGCAGTCTTGAATCACTTCGTCTAAATAGTCACTGATAAATGACTTTCCTTCTTTAAAGTTCTCAAAGGAGGAAAGAAGTTCCAATGGATAGGGAATTTTAAAGAGGCTTTTCGAAAGTTGAAGAAGTATCTAGGCTAAGCCCCTTCCTTTTTGAACCAAAAGGTGATGATCCCTTATTATTGTATTTGCTCGTATTTGAAGAGGTCATTAGTTCATTTCCTGTAAGAAAAGAGACAACCACCAATTACCTATTTATTATATAAGAAAAGCCCTTATGAGTGGAGGCCCAATATCTAGACATGAAGAAACTCATCTTCTCCATTGTCACTACTTCAAAAAACTTGAGGCCATACTTCTATACCCACAACATTTATTTACTAACAAAGTTTTCACTCAAGCAGGTATTCCAAAAGTAGATTTTTTTGGAGGTTGATGAAGTGGGTTGTAGAGATGAGTGAGTTTGATCTTGTCTTCTCAAGTCAAAAACCTCCATTAAGGATCAAGTTCTTTCTTGAAATGGAGGGAAAATAAAACCCATAGTCCACCTACTTGGAGCCTTTTCATTGATGGATCTTTTGGAGAGGCATGCTCCGAGGCTGGGACAGTCTTGGTTAGCTTAGAAGGCCACAAGCTCAATTGTATAGTAAGGTTTGGATTCAAAGCCTCCCATAATGTTACTAAATATAAGGCACTCCTAACTGACCTCAGATTGATTAAAAGAAATACAAGTGGACATGCTACTTATAAGAAATGATTCTTAGCTCTTAGTAAGCCAAGTCAATGGTAACTTTACCGCAAGAGATAAAGGCAGGGGGCCTACGTCAAATAGGTTATGGATCTTATCCCATCATTTGAAAAGTTTAAGCTGACACAAGTTTCATGTCTTAGAAATACCCATGTCAATGAACTATTGAAGTTAGCTAGCAGCAAAGACTTCGAACTATTCAGATAGTACCCATTGAGAATCTTGCTAGATCGTCCATCTCAAAGGGAGGAAAAGTATTATAAATTGAAGGAACCCCATCATGGATGTAACCAATCATCACATTTCTCTAAGATCGATGAATCCCACAAGCTTAGAAGAAAAGATGCACACTTCATCCTCCAAGATAATGTGCTATAGAAAAGAGATTTTTTCTCGTCCCTCCTTCGATGCACAGAGGGGAAAAATGTGACTTATATCCTCTAGGAAATTTATAAAGGTAAAGATGGAAATCACACTGAAGGACTTGTATTTGAACAAAGGGTGCGTAGGCAAGAATACTATTGGCCTACCTTGAAAAAGGATGCCCTTTAATTTGACGAAAGTACGACAAGTGCCAATGCTTCTCAACCGTGCAGTGGCAACCATCCCAAGAGCTCACATTTGTTTCTAGCCTTTGTCCATTTGCCAAGTAGAGAATTGACCTCATAATTCTCATGCCAAAAGGAAGAGGCAATGCAAGTATGTTATTGTCATTATTAATTATATCACAAAGTGGGTAGAGACTAAACCCTTAGCTAAAATCACAAAAGCTAATTCCTTTGAAAGAATATCATGCATCTGTTTAACCTTCTCTACTCAATAATATCTTATAATAGGTGACTATTTAACAACAAAGAGTCCAGGGATTATGAAAGAAAGTAAGAATCAAAAAGCACTTCTCAACACCCCTACCATCTTTAAGAAAATGATCAGGTCAAACTTATCAACAAAATTAGCAATTATACCCTAAGAAAGAATGTCTATATCTCTAATGAAACATAGGTTGATGAGCTACTTTAAGTGTTGTGGGCTATATACTCTACAAGTCGAACTGCCATTGTAAACCCCTCTCTCCATGGCCTATAGGATCAAAGCTTCTGATGGAGTTAGAACTGACCTTGTCACTTACATTACAATGAAATCTCTAATGACGAGCAGAAGAGGTGTGAACTTGACCACCTTCAAGAAATGAAAGATGGTTCACAAGTGGAGCTCGCCTCATGTCAATGAAAGATGACCCATTATTACAATACTAAAGTGAAGAAGAGGTCATTTTGCATAGGTGGCATAGTTTTGAGAAAGGTCTTCATTTCTCCAGAAGAACTAGGCACTAGCACCCGAATTGGAAAGGTTTATACTGCATCAAAGAAGATCTACAACTTAAAACTTACAAGATTAAGGACCTAGATGAAAAGTTACGGCCTCATTCATGGAACATACAAAGATATTATAAATGACAAAGCTCATCTATTTAGTTGGATGATCTTTCCTAGCTATTATACAAATCTCCTTAATTAATACAATGAATTAGTGTCTTCGATGGCTGTATATCCACCGTAGAATAAGTCATTGGCATAGATATGCCACCCCTGTAGCAAGAAAGTTGATTCTCTTCGAAAAAAGATGTGCAAGGCATCCCAAAGAGATCCCACCTCGTTACCTACGAAGACAAATCCTTCCGTGGCTGCACTATCCGCTATAAAAGAAAGCCTTTAGCATGGATAAGCCATTTCATGAAAGGTAGTTAATCTACTTTTAAATGAAAGATGTAAAGCACCCCAAAAGGATACCTCCTTGATATATATGAAGACGAAACCTTCTGTGGATACACCATCCACTTGGAAGAAAGAAGAATCACCTAGCATGGATGAGCTATCCCTATTCTAGGAAGTTAATTTTCTTTGAAAGAATAGGTGGAAAGCTTATGAAGATGAAGCCTTCTATGGATACACATCCATCATGAAAGAAGCCATTGGCATAGATGAGCCTCCCTATGTAATGAAGTTAATTTCCCTCAGAAATGAGATGTGTGAAGCACCGCAAAGGGACCCTACCTTGATACCTATGAAAATGAAGCCTTCTAGGGTTGTACCATCCATCATGAAAGAAGTCCTTGCATGGATGAGCTACCCTGTGTAACAAAATTGATCTACTTTAACTGGAGAGGTGTAAAGTACCTACAAAGACAAAGCCTTTCGAAACTGTACCATCTACTATGGAAGAAGCCCTTGGCATTGATGAGCCATCCCCATATAAGAAGATAATCCACTTCGAAAAGAGAGGTTTGAAGCATCCCAAATGAGTCCCACCTCGATACCCACAAAGACAAAACATTTTATGGCTCACCATCCGTCATTGAAAAGCCCTTGACATAGATGAACCACCCCATACAAAAAAGTTAATTCACTTCTAAGGAAGAGATGTGAAGCACCCCATGTATGTCCTAACTAGGTACCTACAAGGACGAAACCTTCCATAACTATACCATCAACTATGGAAAAAGTCATTAACATAGATGAGTTACCCCATGCAAGGAAACATTTATTGAAGATACAAGGAACTAAACATTCATTTTAAGAAATCAACATGTTAAAAAAATTTGTTACGGTGATCGACGTGTCAACACTTGGTTAAATTTATTAGTTGCTACTACAAGATTTGAGGTGACATGATTCGTCTGACCTAACCTGTATGAGGTGCAATACTCTTACACTATTTGAGGAATCAACATTTGTTAATTTTATAAGTTGAGATTTTGGTTATGATATTCTGAAGTGCAATATTAATTCAGAGATAAGGTGTTCAATTGAGGTACGTTCATTACTTCAAGGAAAGGTGTTATTAGTAGCGATGTAATAACATTAAGAAGCATCGAACAATCCTACATAAAATTAAAGTAGAAGTCTTTGCACTTGAAGAAAGTTATTTTTCATTAATCAAAAAGAAATTATAAAGAAAGAGGTTGAAGCCAATACAAGTTTCAGCCTAAGGGTCTACAGTGAGCACATTTTGTACAACTACTAAGGCCCTATCCCTTACCAGCTCTTCATTTTAGGTTGCCTCTACCTCTGCCACTTTATTTATAAGAACCATATTAGTATATGTTTTGACATCAAGACGACCTTTGATCAGCCAACCAAACTCGTCTTCCGGGAATGTGATATCAAGTTCAAGATAGACCTCTTTCGGCCGAGCCATCACCTCTTGGGTATTCCACGGAGCCTAGTAGTTAGTAAAGTCATCATACTCCTTAATTATGTCAAAGTTGTCGATATAATTCGAAATTGTGATGCTGGCAAGTATTTGGGTCTTTGCTTTGAGAGATTGGATCTCTTTAGTTTGAGCCTCGATAGTCTATCTCAACTCTGCTTTTTTTATGTTGCAAACTTAAGGGTCTCAGTAGCAAAGTGCTGATGTTCATTAGAGATATCGACCCTTTTTGTCAAAGCGGCCACCAAAGACTCCATTTCATGCAATTCTCGCCTCAAATTAACCACTTCAGTTTTAGTCTTTGGAGCTTAACCTCAACTACTACTCACTTCTTTTCATATTTTTGGCCTGTGCCCTAGATCTCCTCACATCATCCCTATAGCTAGCAGTGGCATCAAGGTAAGTAGCCAACTCTATGGTTTTATTCTCGGGTTCATCACCATTCCTTACATAGCGATGCCAATGTTGATGCTCAACCCTTGAGCTACATAAACATTAGTGGCCACCAGTAAGTTTTCAACTTCGTATGAAGCGATATGGTCTTTCCATTCTTCCATCCAATACCTATTATGGACTATTGTAACCAAGGCAATCTCAGGCAAAAGCATCTCAAGTACTTTTTGTCGTTAAGTCTTTAGAGCTACTCTCTTAAAAATCTTTAACCTTTTCGAATCTCCAAGGAGAATTATCTGGTTTCTTACCTCCGAAAAGAGGAGAAGTAGTTTGCTTCAATTTCATAGAGCCCTCATCAAACTAATATGACCCAATGAGTGGCAGGTAGATGAGATAGAGGTAGGGATGTCAACGAGCCGAGTCAACCAGCTTACGAGTCAAAATTAAGGCTTGGACTCGGCTCGATTAAAATAATTGAGCTTCTTAGGCCCGAGCAAAAATATTAGGCTCGATTCGAGATTTTGGCTTGGGCCTTTTCGTGCCGATCCGAGTTGAGTCAGGCAAGCTCGATTTTGGTATTATTTCTTTAATATAAAGAGGCAGCCTCTGTTGCCTTAAAATTAAGGTAACACTTGTTGCCTTGTTTACCATGCTGCCAAATAAGGCAGCAAACTGCTACCTATTTTAGGCAGCAACATGTTGCTGCCTTTAATTTTTTGAATTTTTTTTTAAATATAGGCTAGTGAGCCCAAGCCGACGAGCCACACGGGTCGGCTTGGGCTTTGCCATACCCCAAAATGCGGCTCGGCCAGAGCTTCGGCTTGATTCTCCCGAGCCTTGAGCTAAGCATACTCGAGCTTTTTCTGAACCGAGCCAAGGACGGGCCGAGTCGACAAGCCTGATTGACATCCCTAGATGGAGGCTTGACCACAGTTCGACCAAATATAGACTGTCCTAATCAACAAGTGTTTCTCAGCTTCTTATTAGGAGGCTGTACTCCAAGCCTCTGATAGAGCTAAATGACCCTGCACGAAGGGAGAATAAGCCCACCATGATGTTAAATAATACCATCACTTAGTTTTGTCACCTCTCCCATTGCTTTTGGAAGGCATAAGGAGTGAAAAATGGAGAAAGGTATATCACTTCGAAGGTCGGCCTCATGCCATAGGATCTACAACCCAACCATTTGACTTCAAGAGTTTGAATTTAATTGGCTTGAAGTCCAAATCATCAATACGAAACCCAAAAATGTCTTATCAACTTAAACTTGCACATTTGTTCCAACGTTCGAATTTTTGAACCACCTCATCTCTACCTACCAAGTTTCTTCAAGCAGCTTATCTCTCAAAGCCTCATCCTCATGCAAGAACTTAACCTCTGCCTATCAGATTTCTTTAAGATGCTTCTCTTAGAGCCTTGTACTAATGCAAGGACTTTACCTATGCCAGCCAACGTTCTTCAAGCTATTCTTTCAGAGCTTCGTCCTCGTGCAAAGACTGCAACTCTACTAGCCAACTTTTTTCAAGCTTCGTATCATGCAAAGACCTCATCCCTACCAGCTAATTTTCTTCAAGCTACTTATCATTTAGAGTCTCGTCTTCATGTAAAAACCACTCTTATGCCAACTAGCTTTCATCAAAGTTGCTTATCTTTTAGAGTCTCATCGCCAAGCAAGGACTCAACCTCTGCATCACTTGTAGAAGCTGTCACTCAAGGTACTAAAATCATTTCTTCACCTCAAATTCCAAGCATTATATAAATATTCATGCCTAAATTGGGGGATATCGTGTTAAGTGTTCATACAAACAATTATCACTTCGTTAAAAGAAGGTAAAATGCTCGTTACTATGCATCACCTCGATTATAAAATCACCTCCAACCCTACACTAAAAGTAAATGCATTATATGTGTATCTATACATGAATTTGGTAGACTATTATCATGCATCTTCTAACGAAGCTCTAGATTACCTCCACATAACAACCAACTAGCAAGCCAATCGGGCCCACACATTACAGTATCATTCTGCTTGGCCAAGGTGAGGCCACAATAAAGGTAATCGAAGTGGTACACTACTTCATTAAAGAGTCATGTAAAGATAGCCAAGGTAATGCACCACTTGTCGAAATGCCATGTTGAGGCCAAACTTCATGACCTAGACGAGTTGCTATGCATGTTGCAGGGAAAAATTTTAAGGCTACCAACCTCTTTGTTAACAAAAGAGATCTCCTACTTCATGTCTCCTCAAGAGATCTTCGATACAAGATCAGCATACGATTGATTTATGTGACATGCATGCAACAAATAGATAAAGGTCAAATTTTTTGTCAATGAATTATAGGCACTAAGGTGACTGCTTTTCAGATACATTAAATGTCACCGAGTCTAGCGCTAAATAGAGAGCCACCGAATATACCAGCTATGCCTAACATGTGAAGTGGGTACATAAGGATGTCGTGATCGGCCCATATTGATACCTATGAGAGGACATTTGAGGCCACGTGTCTCTACATCCAACGAATAGCATCACTCCACTTCTGTTATAAAAGCTTACACTTAGTGTCATTTGAAATCAATGCAAATCTCTGCTATTTAAATATTGAACATCATAACAACGAACAAGAATTAAATTGCTATATTTTATATTCCCAACTATAACAAATATACTATTATACTTAATTGACATGATCATCGGAGTGCTCATGAATGCCACCACCACTGAAGAAGGCCATGTGCTCCTTATAATTTGTCCAAGTGTGGAGAAATAAGCTTTTGTAAATGTGATTGAAGTTAGGACCTGTTGGCGTGATCATCCCTATAAAAATCGAGATCAACAATATACACACATATACACACGATCAAACAACCACACACAGTCTAAGTTTGAGTTCAACTTTTCATCTTAATTGTATCTCAATACTCCTTTAATGATGATCCTAAACTTAAAATATTACGTTGATACATTGGGAGATTAATATAATGTACGAGACTAATTTAGATAAGTGAAATTTTAGTAAATTGTAGGGATAAGTCATTTGTGTCCACAAACAAGCCCTTAAGTCTTGATTACACTATTGGGCACATGGCAAAAATATAATACTAAATCCCTAAAATTTGGACAATTTTATGTTTCGTGCTCCCAATTTCATGTCGAGTTTTGAGGGCTTTGTCTTGGTCAAAATTGGAAATATTTTATTCCATTTCCAAGTGCACATTAAGAGATTTGCAAAACAAATACATGCAAGACCTATCAGTAAGTCACTACCAAAAAGTAGCAATCCGATGACCAACAATTTCGGTCACCAATATATTGGCCGTTGTAGGTCAACAGATTAAGCCCCCGTTTGGCCCCATTACATCTCATCAAATCAAATTAAATTTTCCTCCCTCCTATTTTCAACCACATAATCTTCAATAAAATAATATTACACATAAATTGAAAACTTTTCATTCTTTTCCAACCATCTATTTTTCAAAAAAATACTATTTCCCCATTATAATTAAAATTAATGGGGCAAACCGGGGCTAATTGTTACACCTATAAATTATGTGGCATGCTCAGATGGAGAGGGTTCCACATATGTCGATGTAGCATCGACTATTCAAGTGATTGAGTGTATTTAATGAAATAATTGCATCTTGGGCTTGGATATGGGCCCATGTCACTAAAATCACTTGGCGCTTTTGCATTTTTCTATATATAGGAGCTTACTCACAACCAAAGTAAAGTTACTCTAACGTAACAAATCCTCCTCTCCCGTATCTTGCACTCTTTTTCTCTCGTCCGACTGCTGACTTAATAGTTAGAGTGCAAACGATTGTCGGGCCTTTTTCTCGATCGATGGCCTTTGCCTCCTAACGGGATGTTCCACTGTGTAGATGACATCTACATAGAAATGAAGTGGCGGGAATGTTGTTAGCATATTTTTTGAGATCAACGGGATGAATCTTAATGTAAATGTGGTTGAAGAAGACAGACACACATGTTCTCTTTTAGGATTACCTGGAGTCTATGTTTTTTATTGTTTTTTGCAAAAAAATAATAAGGCAATATACAGCGAAACATGTTCCTGTACCTTTTTATTTTTTATTTATTTGTATGCATTTAATGCACACGTATGTACAAAGAGTTATATGTCTATCAAAGATTGCTTGCACTCTTAAGCTAGGAGTCTTCAATCGTGCACTATGCGCGCAGCTGGACAAGGGTGCTACTAGTCTGACTGGGTTGCACCAAGCAGCTGATGGAAGGAACTTCCAATGCGTGACTCCATTCCCACGGGGTAAAAACGCGGTTTAAGGCTTCCGTTCGCTCACCACCAAGAAAGACCATTATGTTTTTTACACCAAATGTCCCTAATGAGTAATGACACGTGCATTACAATTATGGGAATCTCCAACATTAATAACATCATTTCCGCCATAAGGTTTTAATACATCAAAGTTTACATGCGTCATTTGTCATGTTTGAGAAGTAGTATCCAGTTGACATTAAAAGATTGGTCATTGGTGCAATTCAAATTTGAAGCAATAATAGGCTGCGAAAATTCGTTACACTTAACAGTAATAATAGTCATATGTTCTCTTTAAGGGTTAAAAGAAATCTGGTTTTTGTTTTCTTTTCTTTTTTTGGGACTTTTTGGACTATAACTGTCTTCTGCACCAGTACAAGTTTTCCATAAATTTTTATTTTTCTATTTATGTGTGCATGAACACATATATCTTTCTAGAATAGCATGCAAGAAGCATCACATGCATATGTTCAAAAAGTGACTCTCCATTCCCACAGAATGCTTCTTCTGTTGGAAAAGTAAGTTATAAAACTTTCAAATTGAAAATTAAAATTCAGTTTTCATTTTAATTTCCAAGTTTTCAATTTTAATTTTCTTTTTCAGTTTTGTTTTTAATTTTTGATTCAATACAAAAATTTAATCCCATTATTATATTTGTAACTTATGTTGAATTTCATTAATTTTCATTATTAGATGTTGAATTTTTCTACTATAAAAATGGTGGATTTTACATTCTTTGCTACACAACAAATCAAACACAAAAGATAATCTCTAGTCTTTGCATGCTACTTTCTAGTCATTTCATCTTCTTCTATAAATTTGACAATTGATAAAGGCTTGTTCTTTCTCTCCTTGTGGTCGTGTCCATAGAAGGAGAGTCTGCTGCGAGCTATAAGGGTTTTATCTTGGAACTGTGTAGTGCCAAAAGTACCTGCACGAGAGGGAGGCCAGACGACTTTAAGACAGCGGTTATCGCGACTCTCTTAGACCAGCTTTCCTAAATCTATCATCATATTTATTTTATTTAATTCATGCTTATAATTGATAGTTCATTACACAAATCACGTTTATTTTACAACAATCTAAAGTCGTGCGTTGGCTTGTGCGATAATAATACTTCGTAGTTGCTAACATACTCATTGTTATCATGCTTCAATTTTTTGATTATATTAAATTTTAGTACCTTTTATAATTTTCATTTTAAAACTTATTGCATAAATTTTCATTTTGGAAGCTCATAGAAATTTTATTGATTAAGTATTGCACTCTTCAAAATTGCTTCAATAGTTTTAATTTTAAGCACTTATTTCATTTTGATAACTAAGTGAAAAATTTTGAAACTTCTATTATTTACCTGATTGATTGAATTGAACATAAATTTAACTGTGACTATGTCATTTTAAACTTCAATATTCTTTTAATTTATTATATTGTTACTTGGAATATTTGAATTAATATTGTCAAGTTTTGAATATTTGACTTAGTTTAAAAATTTTATTGTTACTTAGTTTAATATTGTTACTTAGTTTTGAATATTTGACTTATATATATATATATATATATATATATACATTTACTTCTCTTTGCCTTAGTAATTCATAGTGTAAGAATGACATCTCGTGAAGATACTAATAGTGCTAAACAGGAAAACTTTGATGGAAAAAAATTTAAAAGATGGAAAAAAAACAAATGGAATATTGGTTAACCGTTCTAGGGTTAATTTATGCTATAAAAAAATAATGAAGATAGAGAATCTACCTCCTAGTATAACCCAAAACAAATTGAATTCCATTGCCATAATCGAATTTTAAGTGCTCTTCCTGATAGACTTTATGATATTTATCAAAATATGAAGAGTGCTAAAGAGCTTTGAAAAACTTTAGAGGAAGAATATGGAATTGATGATGCTGGGGTTGATAGATTTAACGCGTCAACCTTTAACAAATATGTTATGGTGGACAGAAAATCTATAAACGAACAAATCCATCAATTTCAAGTTTTACTACGACAAGTAGAAGAAAAAGGGTCAAGTTTTAGTGAGGATTATAAGGTTTCATGCCTTATAGATAAACTTCCACCTTCTTGGTCGGACTTGCTAAAAGTCTTAGACATAAGCAATGAATTTTAACGTTGAACTAAGTATTCGATTCCTTGAGAGTAGAAGAACATCATAAAAATCTTATCAACAAAGTTGATGAATCACAAGCCAAGGCAAACTTGGTAAAAAATTCAAAATCCCCAACTAGTTCCTCAAAGCAATTTAAGATTCGAGGTAATAAGTTTAAGAAAAACTTTCACTGTAATAGGAAAAATTTTCAACCTAAGAATAACTACACTAGGAATGAAAAGGCAGAGAGAAAAATGAGCAAGGACCATGTTATGTATGTGGAAGAACCAACCATATTGCTCGAGATTGCTACTACAAAAAGACTAAGGAGTACAAGCTTAAGGACAAATTTCAAAATGATCAAGTAAACATGTTGAGGGATGGTGGACATTCCATTAGGTGTGGATCATCAACATCTTTAGTCAATTTTACTTATAATAGTACTGAATGGTGATTAGATTCTGGAGCAAATGTTCATGTTTGTTTTGATAAGAGTTTGTTTAAATCTTATTAGACTTCAAACGGAAGAAGCGTAACTTTGGGAAATGACTCAATCGCTCTTGTATTGGGAATTGGAAGTGTCGAGCTTAGGATAACCTCCGGGAAAATTTTAATTCTAGATCAAGTTCGCTATGTTCCAGAAGTTAGAAGAAACTTAGTTAGTGGATCACTTTTAGCTCAACACGATTTTAAACTTGTAATGGAGTCAAATAAGGTTGTTATAACAAAAAATAATGTTTTTCTTTGAAAAGGTTATATTAGTGATGGATTGTTTAAATTGAATATTATGGAAAATCCTTATCATGATTCTTCCATGGTTCTTAATATTGAAGTTAGTTATTTGTGGCATGAATGAATGGGTCATGTTGGTAATATGAAGATCAAGAAATTTATGGATCTAAACTTGATTTCAAAATTTCAAATTGGTAATAATAAGTGTGAAGTTTGTGTACAAGCCAAACAAACTGAGAGACCTTTTAATTATGTTAAAAGGGACACAAACCTTTTAGAATTGATTCATAGTGACGTTTGTGATTTTAATAGATTGCCAACAAAAGCTGGTAATAAATATTTTGTAACATTTATAGATGACTATTCTAAGTATTGCTATATTTATTTATTGAAAGCGAAGGATGAAGTCTATGATAAGTTCAAAATCTATAAAGCGGAGGTCAAAAATCAATTAGAACATAGGATAAAAATTTTGAGGTCCGATATAGGAGGAGAATATATTGTGGGGTTATTGGTATAATACATGAAGTGACACCTCCTTATTTACCACAATCCAATGGTACTGTAGAAAGGAAGAATAGAACTTTAATGGATATGGTAAATGCTATGTTCATAAGCTCCGGAGCACCTGAAGACTTATGGGGTAAAGCTGTCCTAAATTCTTGTTACATATTGAATCGAGTAACTGTTAAGGACAATATTAGAACTACATATGAGCTATGGAAAAGTGATCTCCTAGTTTAGATTTTCTAAAAGTGTGGGGGTGTTTGGTAAAGGTAATTATACCTGATCCTAAAAGAAAGAAAATAGGACAAAATATTGTGGATGTTTTTTTCATAGGATATGCTCAAGATAGTAGTGCAAATAAGTTCTTGATTATAAATTCCAAAGCAAGTGACATTAAAAATAATATTATCATTGAAGCTAGAGATGCTACTTATTTTGAAGATGTTTTCCCTTTTAAAACTACAATTTCAAGTGAACCCTCGACTTCTAAGAAAGTGGTTTTAAATAGTACTCCATCTAGTTCATCTTTAGAAGATAAAGTTGAACATGAACTTAGGAGGAGCAAAAAGGAAAGAGAAATCATTTGGAGAAGAATTCTTTACATATTTAGTTGAAGGTGATCCTGAAACATATAAAGATGCTACGGTCTCTATTGATGCACCGTATTGGAAAGAAGCTACAATGATGAGTAGAATCAATTATACAAAATAATACTTGGGTCTTATGTGATTTACCTCAAGGAAGTAAGTATTTAAAAAGAAGTTGAGACTTGATAGAAATATAGATAAATATAAAGCTAAGTTAGTAGCTAAGGATTCACCCAAAAAGAAGGAGTTGATTATTTTGATATATATTCTCATGTTGCAAGAATAACTACTATTAGAACATTGTTAGCATTGAGTAGCATATATAAATTGCTTATTCATCAAATGGACATTAAGACTGCATTTTTGAATGATGATTTGAAAGAAGAAATATATATAGAACAACCAAAAGGATTTAAAGTCAAAGGACAAGAACATAGAGTATGTAAATTAATGAAGTCATTATATAGTCTGAAGCAAGCTCCAAAACAGTGGCATGAGAAGTTCAATAGTTATACTAAATTATGGATTTAGAATTATTACACATGACAAGTGTGTATATTGCAAAGAAGATAACAATGAGCATGTGATACTATGTTTATATGTAAATGACATATTAATATTTGGGACCAATTTAGAATTTGAAGTCATTATATAGTCTGAAGCAAGCTCCAAAACAGTGGCATGAGAAGTTCAATAGTTATACTAAATTATGGATTTAGAATTAACAATGAGCATGTGATACTATGTTTATATATAAATGACATATTAATATTTGGGACCAATTTAGAATTTGTTAATTTTGTTGTGGTGTATTGGGAATAGTTAAATGCCTAATGATTCCCTTATTATTACATATTTCTTTGAACTCTTTAAATAGATATTCACATCCTCGATCAATTTTTAAGGCTTTCATTCTTCTATCTATTTTATTTTCTACTACATTTAAATATCGTATAAAGTACTCTAATGCCTCTAACTTATGAGAAATCAAATAGATATAAATATACCAAGCGAAATCGTCTTTGAAAATAATGAAATAAGACATTCCATAGCTTGCCCTCACATTCATAGGCCACATATATCATAATGGACCAACTGCAATGGGAATTCAAGTCTTAATGCTTTACTGAATGGTTTTTGTGTTGTTTTCCTGATTAGGAAATGTTCACAAGTAGGTAGTGAAATCTTAAAGATTGAATCTAGCAAGTCTTATTTAACTAACATATTCATTCTCTCTTCCTCAATATTTCATAATCTAACATATCATACACATGTAGCAACATTCAAATCCTTAGAAAGAGAAGATACATTCGTAGAGAACAACGATCAACATAATAATTATAAGTATTTGGATCACAACCAACACTACAAAGCCACATGATACATGTCCAAATCCATAAATTACACGTCTTTTACAAATACAAATAATAGTACCATAAAGTTCAAACTGAAACAAAATCCTAAAATAACAACAATGGAAATTAAGTTTTTTCATATCCTGGATGCAAAAAGGACGTCATGAAGGAGCATAGTACCTGTTGCGCTTCGCCACCTAGCATCTTACGTGGTCGAACCACCGAAGCATTTCCATGTGAATCGAAATGCCAAAGCCCCACGTTGAAGCATGGGGCTCAAAGTTGAATCCAAAGCTCTATCGTAACAAATGATGACCCTCATTTTAAGATCCCTAAATTCAAGAAATCTTGTTGGAATTATTGATTAGACTTCTGTAATAAGTAATATGTCAAAGTCTTTTCAACATAGGTTGTAGGATGAATGCTCCCTTTAAGAGCATTAAATGCGCCACACTCTAGTAAGGTCAAACTGATGCCTAGGATAGAAAGCTTCATTTAAAGAGATAAAGCCACGTGCTCTCTCATCCAATGGACACCATTTCATGTGCAATACTATAAATACCCCCTTCTTATATCATTTGAAGGCTAATGCAACTATATCAATTCAAAGATACAAGTCTTCTTATCTTTAGTTAAATCTCTTTATATATTGTGAGAGTCAAACATATGATCCTTCATCTTTAGTTTGGTTTTTGTTCATCGATCCATATTGTGCAATTTCGTTCATATATCTTCTTCCACTTTCAGATCCTAGATATTAACGACTAGTAATCTATTTACATATATTAGAATTAGTTTGCGTAGATGTGAGTGAGCCTGGTATCTGTTGTCCATGTCAATGATACCAAAAACTAGGTCAACAAATTGTCACCTTCTATGGGAACGACATTGTAACCACAAAAATTTTCGTGGAAAAAGGTTGCCGAAAAATAGCGTAGGAAAAATAAGTTATAAAACTTTCAAATTGAAAATTAAAATTCAGTTTTTATTTTAATTACCAAGTTTTCAGTTTTAATTTTTTTAATTTTTCAGTTTTTGTTTTTAATTTTTGATTCAATACAAAAATTTAATCCCATTATTATATTTGTAACTTATGTTGAATTTGATTAATTTCAGTATTAGATAGTTGAATTTTTCTACTATGAAAAAGGGGTGGATTTCACATGCTTTGACACAACAAATCAAACACAAAAGATACTCTCTAATCTTTTCATACTACTCTCTTTTCATACTACTTTCTAGTCATTTCATCTTCTTCTATAAACCTTGGCAATTGATAAAGGCTTGTTCTTTTTCTCAATGTGGTTGTGTCCATAGAAAGAGAATCGACTACAAGTTATAAAGGTTTTATTTTGGAGCCGTGCAGTGTTGAAAGTACCCGCACGAAGGCGAGGTCACACGACTTTAGGACAACGGTTATCGCGATTCTCTTAGGCCAGCTTTCCTAACTCTATTCTCATATTTCTTTTATTTGATTCATACTTATAATTGATAGTTCATTGCACAAATCACGTTAATTTTATCTTCTTCTTTACAAATAAAGCAGTTTCCAGGTATCCAATAAAGAATGCTTAAAATGCTGAGCCAATAGATATTGGGCCGAGTGTTTTGATTCATCAAGTGATCGGTCTGGAAAAGTGATGATTTCAAGTAATGATGACATACCATCTGCTTTAGTTTCTATTGCATCTGCCATAGATGATGCTACATCCGGCACCAAAGGAATAGTTACTATCCAAACATCAGGTTTGCAGCATGTAATGGTACTGTTATTCAGCTTATTTCACCATAGAAGGTGGTCCTTGCAAACGTATCCAATCAGATATTGGACCACTTCGCTATCGTTTGCCTGGCTATGGTTATATGACAATTTATCCATGTTATATGGAAAATAGCCTTACGTCTCATATTTATCAGATGCCTTTCCATGCTACTTATATTATTCTAAATAAGATGGAAATGGATCAACTTGCTTTGCTGCCAGATGTACCATGCGTGAGCATGGACCAAATTTGGATAGACGGGCAACTTTCCTTATTCGATACAAACTCTTTTAGAAGCCAATTTGAATGCATTTCTTGACCTAATTTCTCCATCTATAAATACATGACAAGGTCTAAAAATGAATGGAGCTCTCTCTAGCCTGTCATACTACATCATATCACAACATTCATCAAGAAAGATAGGTAAATTTATATTTTTAGGAGAGAAGATCAAACCAAGCAAAAATTTAAAACTAATTACATCAAGAACTTGAAGATTTAGAGCTTGAAATTGAAGATCAAGACTTCTTGTATTCATTTATGTTCCGGATGACATCTTTTCATTATTTGTAATATTATAGAAATCATACGAGATAATATTATGCAAATTATATTAGGCTGAATCATTATTTGTATTGAATAAAGACAAAATCTATGTTTTCTTATTTTTATTTCGAAGACAAGTAATTAATATATTCTTGGTTTTCTTGATTTTGATTGCATGCTTTATTGCATTATTTAATTGATTAACCACCAGTTACGTAATTAGTTACTTATTATAGTGCTGGACGGTTTCATAAAAGGTTAGAAATTTGCAATTTCAATACGAATAATAAATGTTAGGAATAATATGTATAGCATATGCAATCTTATCGACGATTGTGTGCATAATGCATTATTTCACATATGAATTGGGACTGTAAATAGGATCGAGTCGTGCTTAGAATATGTTTAACCTACCACGGAAGAGATAGTTATTTATGATTATCGGTTGTCAAGAATACATAAATATCACTAACTACATAAGTTGAGAATTGAAAATAGGATAAAGATAGGTGGATTCATAAGTCCAATACATTCATCTCATATTTTCGTTTAAAATGTCTTAGTTAATTAGTATATTAATATAGATTTAGTAAATCTCTTTTGTGTAATTATGTTATATTACGTTGTGGTTGTAACTTATAAAATTGTGTCTAAGACAATCATTCAAAAATATGTGATTTTTGTGGCTTCATGACTATTTGAATATGACGGAAAACATGTCTCTTTGGGAATTTTGACTTTGGGCGTAATTGGAACCCGGTTGCTATGTTGAAGACTTCATTTGGAACATGAGAATGAAAATATTAAATATAATTGTTAAAAATCTAATTTTCTCTCTCCAAATTTTTTTATTTTGAAATTCATTAAAGATAAAAGCCTTCAACCTTGCCACATTAGCTAAACAAGTTTAGTGCATTCTAACTTGTTTTAATTCTTTGCTTCACAACATCCTTGAGGTTTGGAACTTGGAGGAGTATCAAGCAATCCTGTATTGCTGATTCCACCATAGAGGCAGAATATGTAGCAACTTGTGAAGTTGCTAAAGAAGATGTATAGTTCAAGAAGTTTCTTTTAGAGTTTGGCGTGGTACCTTTGGCAACGGGGCCCATAACGCTTTATTACGATAATAGTGGGGCGGTTGCCAATGCTAAAGAACCAAGGAGTCATCAGCATGGCAAGTATATCGAGAGAAAATATCGCCTTGTTAGAGAAATTATTCAGAGAGGAGACGTGACGGTTAGTAAGATTGCATCAGCAAATAATCTTGCGGATCCGTTCACTAAGACCTTACCAACTAAGGCTTTTGATGGACATCTTAAGGGAATGGGTATTCTTGATATGTCACACATACTCTAAGAAGGGCAAGTGGGAGATTGTTAGTTTGATGTCCATTCTTCGAGTAATGTTCTGTAAAATCACATTATGAATTTACGTTCGTTTATTTGCGTGTTATAATTTGAAGTGGTTGTCTAAGGTTCCATGATCATATATGATGTCACAAATTGTATACTCGATGGATCGGGTATAGTAAGACACAATTTGTGATGTGATCAAAATTATGTTGTTCACAATCGGTTAATAAAGTTGGATGCTTTATGTTGATAAGATTATATTATTCTTATTAAGATTTGTCTAGATCTTGAAATAGGAACAATAATATGTTTCGATGCACATTGAACGGGACCGCATAGATGACTCATTTGTGACCGTTTGAAATGAGACTCTACTTGATTATCAAACAGGTCACCTAAATTCTGAGTGAGTAATGTACCTTTGATTGCTAGTTCAAGTTCTTTGAGGTACCAATGAGTGAAGTCTTAAATAGAAGATTGATTTCGGTGCTTTGGGAATCGGGCCGAAACAATTAGAGATCATATACTTACAATATTGGAATCCATTAATCATTGAGATGAGACGATCATCACTCTAAGGTATTTTCCTAGGTAAATTGAATCTGAGCTCAGTAGGTCGATGATGAGATCGTTGGACTTTACATTGTGGTTTGATCACAACGAATTTGCCGTATGAAAATGAGACTTAGAGGGTAATACATGTTGAAGGGCAAAACGGTCATTTTGCCAGTTTCAACATATTGACAGCCAAATGGGGGTTGACTTGTGGAACGATAATCAGAGGATATTGTTATTGGATCATAATTTGCTTCTATAACTATCACTCGACTCGAGAGTGTAATCTCGATTTTTTAGTAGAATAAGTCGGGAATAATAGATGTATCTCAATTGGTCAAGAGTTGACCCAATTGGAAAAATCTATTGGAGCTTGGGTCATGTGAGTC
>NW_019268308.1:524172-525565 GCF_002742605.1 Olea europaea var. sylvestris
TGAGTCCAATTAGGTCCCTCTCTTGGTTCTAATAAAAGGTGTGTGACTTAATTGGCCTACTACAATAAAGTCTAAGGAAATTTGTGCAATTTTCCAAACCCTAATAGATCATTATAAATATACACTTTATTGACATATTTTATAAGATAATTAGGGTTAGCCACTTTTCACATTCCCCAAAAAGGAATAATACTTAGTGGAGAACAAGGGAGAATCTAAGGGAGGAAGCAATTGACTAGACCATTAATAGCTCCTTTAAAAAGGTTATCATCCCCGGATCCCCCCTTTTTATATATGTGAGGATTTTATAATCCAATGATTTCAAGGGCAATTAAATCCTTATTTACATGATTTTAATCTTCAAAGAAAAATTAATTTTCTGTTGTGATGATTAAAATTCATTAACCAACAAATGGTATCAGAGCCAAGGTTATTGTATGCCTTGAGTAAGATTAATTTTTTTTTTTAAATCCTAGTGTAATATACATTTTAGTTAGGTGGTATTAGGTTATTTGATTTTGACATGTTTATGCTTTAAATATGTTTAAAGTTATTGTTGATATGCTCATAATCACTTTTGGCCCCTAGAATTTCTTTTTACGTCCTATTGTAATTCATTTATTATAGTTATTCTTTTGAAATTTTGTAAGCCATAAGGCATTAAGTTTTTGTATTTTTTCTTCATTTTCATTTTTATATTTTAAAGAAAAAATGTAAACTTGTTGCTGTAATTTCAATGGAGAAGAAGGAAGAACAAATGCAAGAAATAAAACCAAGAAACACCTAGTGGCGACGACGGTGGTGGCCGCCATGACCGGAGCAATGGCAGCCGCCGCGACCATGCACTGGTCGTGGCAGCCGCCATGGCTGCATTCACGGCAGCCATGGCTGCTGCTGTTGCATTCTGCTGCTGCTGCATTCAAGCAGCAGCTTTAGTTGCTGCGTGTGAGCAGCACCAGCTGCTTGCTGCTTTTGTGCAACAGCAGCTGCTGGCCAGTGGCAGTGTCGGCGGCCCCTCTCTTTATTTTTATTTTTTTTTTTGGTCGCTGAAGATTGCGGGGTCGCCGGAGTTGTGTGGGCTTTGGTATTGTGTGTGTTTTCTTGCTAGGATTTGAAAATTAGGGTAATTTGAATTTTTTGGGCTTCTCTTTAATACTTAGGCCAATGTTGTTGGATAATGGCCTCGTTGATTTTAAGTTTTGTGCCTAAAAATTAAATTAACCCTATTTTCATATTACATGAGGTGGACTACAAAGAAGATTGAAAAATTGGGTCGGGATGTGGCCCAATGTAATTCTTTTTATTCATGTTGTAATTTAAATTCTTAGGATGGGCCATTAGTGATTATTATTCATTTAATTATTGATTTTACCGGATTTATGGATGGATGAAT
>NW_019268308.1:526843-531365 GCF_002742605.1 Olea europaea var. sylvestris
CCAATTAGTACTTGGGCTAGAGGAGGATACGAGTACTTCATCACCTTCATAGATGATTACTCTAGATTTGGATACATATACCTCATGTCTCACAAATCCGACGCTTTAGAGAAATTCAAGGAGTTTCGGACTGAAGTTGAGAAACAATTAGGTAAGAGTATCAAGGCCCTTCGATCTAATCGAGGTGGCAAGTATCTATCCTAAGAGTTTAAAGTCTATTTATCGGATAATGGGATATTATCCCAATTGAGTGCACCAAGAACTCCCCGACAGAATGGTGTCTCGAAAAGAAGAAATCGAACTCTTTTAGATATGGTAAGATCAATGATGAGTTATTTCTCATTGCCTATATCCTTTTGGGGATATGCACTACAAACAGCCATTTATATCTTGAATTTGTTACCATCTAAGTCAGTTCCCAAGACACCTCTTGAATTGTGGAGTGGGCGATTTACACCACATTGGGATATGGGGATGTCCAGCACATGTGCTAAAGGGAAAGACGGATAAGATGGAATTAAGATCAGATGTTTGTTTCTTTGTAGGATATCTAAAGGGAAAGAAAGGTTACTACTTCTATAATCCTCTTGATAAGAAGGTATTTGTTAGCACAAATGCAACTTTCTTAGAGGATAAGTATATAAAAGAACACAAGTCTACTACTAAGATTCTATTGGAAGAGATGTTAGAACGTGGTTCAAACAACTCAGTTCCAGATTTCCGCATAGAATCTAATAGTGATGACTTGGAACCTCCTACTGAACCAATGGTTGCTGATAAAGCAAGTGAGCAAGTGATGCCCATAGGGCCTCATAGGCAAATAAAACTAGAGATAGTAGAAAATGAGGCACCCATTGTTGTATCTCCACATGTCCCTTCAAATGGGGATACTGAGGATGTTGTTCCTAACTAAGGACAGGATCAAATAGTGGGATGAAGCAATGGAGGATGTAGACTTTGAATCGTGAAAATTAGCCATGAACTTAGAAATGGAATCTATTTATTCCAACAAGGTTTGAAATCTTGTAAATGCCCCTAATGGGATAAAGCCTATAGAATGCAAGTGGGTCTATAGAAGGAAAAGATGTATAGATGGGAAGGTTGAAACCTTCGAAGCAAGGCTAGTGGCCAAGGGTTTTACCCAAAAAAAAGGCATTGACTATGAAGAAACCTTCTCACCGGTTTCCATGCTTAAATCTATTCGAGTCCTTTTATCCATTGCCGCTCATTATGATTATGAGGTTTGGCAAATGGATTTCAAAACAGCATTTTTAGATGGATGTCTTGAGGAGACCATTTACATTATGCAACTTGAAGGGTTTGTGAAAGAAGGCCATGAAAGGAAAGTTTGCAAGTTGCAGAGGTCCATTTATGGACTCAAGCAAGCGTCCAGATCTTGGAATGTAAGATTTGATCAAACCATCAAGACCTATGGTTTTGAGCAAAATCTGGATGAACCTTGTGTGTACAAACGAATACAGGGGAAGAAAGTAGTTTTTCTGATTCTTTATGTAGATGACATTCTACTCATTGAAAATGATGTAGGGACATTGTCATCTGTAAATAAATGGTTGTCATAGCAGTTTAATATGAAGGACTTGGGAGAAGCTAGTTATGTTTTGGGAATTCGTATCTTGCGAGATAGGAAAAACAGAAGGATTGCATTATCCCAAGCTTCATATATTGATAAAATATTGTCCAGATTTGTAATGCAGAATTCCAAAAAAGGACAACTTCCATTTAGACATGGAATTCATCTATCTAAAGAGCACTGTCTCAAGAATGCAAGGGGGATAGATTACATGAGAAATGTTCCTTATGCTTCGGCTGTGGAAAGTCTCATGTATGCTATGCTTTGCACTAGACCGGATATTTGTTATGCTGTGGATATTGTTATTCATTATTAGTCTAATCCAGAACCAGAACATTGGGTAGCGGTAAAGCATATATTCATCTTTGGAGAACGAGAGATTATATGTTTGTCTACTCAAGACATGATCTAAATCATATTGGATATATTGATTCCAATTTTCAATCCGATCATGACTCTAGGAAGTCTACATCGGGATCAGTATTTACATTGGGAGGTGGAGCTGTGGTATGGAGGAGTATCAAGCAATTTTGTATTGCTGATTCCACCATGGAGACGGAATATGTAGCGGCTTGATGATCATATTAATGATAATTAAATCTCAAAACATGATTTTGCTTATTTTTCTTGATTAAATTCTCCATACTCAAATGTCTCTAATTCAGTGAATATGGAAAAGAAAGAAACTAGTGCACAAATCAAACTACTTTAAATTTAATTTGATATCATTCATACATACTTTTCTTAATTTTGGTAGGCTAATTAAATTCAACCATGTTCCATAAAGCAAGGTAAGCATCTAGACCATATTTTAAGAATTTTCCACAAGGAAAACGAATCTTCATTATTAAAATTATGATGTTGAAGTGGAAAAGTTAGAAGAAAAATGAATGATAACAAATAAAAGGGAAAATAATTCTTCTCAATTTAGTTGTAGGGACAACTTGAAGTATAAAAAATGACATGGAAATAACCTTATTAAAACGGATTTCCGATATGTCACAAAAAAATTCCTACTGCAAAATTACTTGGGGTGACGTGGGGTGTTGCTTGA
Organism: Olea europaea var. sylvestris; assembly: GCF_002742605.1. NCBI lineage: Eukaryota > Viridiplantae > Streptophyta > Magnoliopsida > Lamiales > Oleaceae > Olea > Olea europaea. The sequence continues at coordinate 529,489 of NW_019268308.1, forward strand.
TTCAATAGATAAGGAATTTGTGTCATTTGAGAAACGAAATCCACTCACAAATAATGCTACATAGACTATAAGAGCAAGTACCAGCTCTTTGCTCAACTTGATTACCAAATTTTTCAAATTTAGGGCAGCTAACTTTACACAAACTGAATTATTTATTGAGACATACATCATTTTCCTTCTTTCTCTTCCCAATATCACCAATTTTATATTTTAAGATGTTGACCTTGTCTAGCGAGTTTGTCAATGCATAACATGTTAATGGGGAAAATTCCTTTATTTGTCCCAATCAATCATCTTCAACATTTAAAAATAAATAAATTACTCTTTAACATTTTTATTATAATTGCACCTTAGTCTTCCCGTTCTCTTTTAAAATTTCGTTATGTATGCACATCTCACATTATAGAAAGGAATTCGAGGGATATTTGGAATCGATTTAATATCCCTGATGACATAGAACTATTGGGTCTTGAATCATCTCAAACTACAGACTTCCCTTCCCATGGTTGTATATTAACCAACATTCCATGAATATGGGGCTTAGAGTTCATTCCTATTACATCTTTCGCCATCTTCTTTTCACCTTTAATATTGCTCCCACACAATTTACTCGTAATGGGTGGGTCTTTCTTGTTGTGAAAACTTGCAGATATTAAGGGAGAACTTTCTTTAGATGTATTTTGATCTATTTACCAAAAGGTTGAACCCCAATCTTGAAGGTCCCCATCGCCCCGCCCCTAGAGTTTTGTGAGGAAGGTAAATCGCCAGATGTACCACAACAGGTTAGGGAACAAGAGCTGCTTGTACACTGTACCTACAATGAATCCAATTTCATGTCTCAAGAATCGAACATGCACACTGCGACTATCAGCAAGGCGTGAGATAACCTCACTCTTTTCCTTTACACCACTGGGCTATAACCCGAGGGGCATATTTTGATCTGTTTATCATTTTGTGAATGCGTGGGATAAGGCAAACCTGAAAAGAGGGTATTATTTCCTTTCTCCTTGATCTCCTAAATCTTCTCATTATATCCCGATTTTAGTTTTATTTTTTAGAATTTTATTTCAATCACACATTATTTTAATAAAATAATTTTGCACGTAAATTTTAATAATTTTAATTATTAACCATGCAGTTTTCAGAAAATCTTTTTTACAAAACACTTTCTAAAAAAAGGGGACTCAAACAAAGACTATATGTTTGTAAAAATCATGCACGTATGAAACATTTGAAGAAATAAATGTTTAATTTCTAAAAAACTTAACTGTTAAATGAAATAATTTAATAATATAATAATAAAATTTCAATTCTTTTTCGCGTTAAATACTCGACGCAACTATTCAATTTTTTCTCATCAAACGTGTAGATCTATTCTTGTAAAGTGCAAAAGTCTTTTCACAGTATTAAGTCTTTGTAAAGCGGAAAGTCTTCCCACTGTAACAAGTCAACTATAATGTTTTGATGTGGGCTGGGCAATTTCCCAATGGATGTAAATGTATGAGAGTACATACAAATATGGAAACAAAATCTTAAGGTTGTTGAGATGCTTGATTTGTATGCTAAATTTATTTTCTAAGTACATTTAAAATTATCAAATATAATCTTTTCTTATTTATAGTAAAAGTTTCTTTTTTTTTTAAATTAAGATAAATTGTAGAAATACTAACGAAATTAATTGGATAACTATTATCTAAATTTCTTATTAAAAAGAAAAAAAAAATCTTGGGACTGGTTAAAATTCTAAGCTCCTATTTGAGTCCAATTATTCAAAAATTTATTTTTCTTCAAATTTATTTTATATTACACATTCCCCCAATAATAATTTTAAATGTAAAAAAAATATAAATAAATAAATAAATAAATAAATAAATATA
>NW_019268308.1:531431-549217 GCF_002742605.1 Olea europaea var. sylvestris
AAAATAATAAAAAAAAAAAAAGAGTTGAATGCTTTATATCAGATACCACTGACCATGCGATGAATTATTAACAATAATCTTTATGGTTGTTAAAGGAAAAAGGTCGATTTTTTTTTTTTTTTATCTAAATCGACTTTTGAATGTTTATGAAACAAATTATTCTAGAAGCTAAAGTTTTATACCTAGCAATAGCATCAATAAATACGTCTTTGTCTTCTAGAATTTTGTGGTGGCACGTCACGTGAATTTCAATATAGAAAATATATATTAAGTCGTGTTTGGCCCTCATTAAAATTATAATTTATTTTTCTCTTTTATTATCAATCACACATTTTTCAGTAAAATAATATTATAGGTAAATTCAAAATTTTTTCTTATTTTTTAACCATATATTTCTAAAAATCAATATTCCAAAAATTATAATCTCCAATAATGAAGCCAGACAGAGGCTCAGAAAACAAAATAAAAAATTAGATGTTCCTATCGATAATCTAAATTAAAATTTTAAGTTTTAAAAAATATCCATAACTACTCGTATGTATCTACCCTTACTATACTTCCAATATGCCCATATTAAGGGTGGCTAACGGTCTAGATGCTTGCATGACATGGGTTCGACTCATCTCATGGCCCTCTCAAGCTTACATTGAGACAAATCATGGATCGGGTTAAGCTCGAATTTTTTTCACGAGCTAGCCTGATCATAAGCCTGATCCGCTAGTCAACTCGTTATTTGTTGGCCGCATGATCATTTGATGTCCAAATAGTAGCATGAAAGTTTGGCCTAACGGTCAATTCTTTAACTTTTTCTTAAATCACTTATTTAACTTTTAACTGTATCTTTCAATTTTCAATTATTATAAGCTCCATATTAGCTTTTTTCCTGTGCAATCTTAAATTTTATTATCTCTAAATTTAATTATTTGAGTTATTTATGTCCCATTCTAGTATAAATTATATTATTCTACCTCTTTCTTTCATATATTATTTCAAATAAATTACAGTAATATTGGTAGGGTTGTAAATGGATCGGATCTACCCAAATTCGATCTGATCCATTAAGAAAATTATCTTTTTCGGTCTGATCCGATAATCCAGTTGATATTTGATTGTTAAATCCATATCCGATCCGTAGTGTTATCGGATATCCGATCCGATAACTTGATCCGAAATTGAAAAAATTAGAAAAAATAAAAATCTTAGTCAACTTCTAACCTTATAATTAAAAGGCCTACATAGCTTTTTACCAAAATTTTGGCCCACTTATTTATAGATTGTAAATTTTATGATATTTTAGTGAGTATCTGATGTGGGAAGTGATAAGTTGAAAATAATGAAAGCAATTCCAATGTTGGCTCATTTGGTTGTTTAATTTATAAAATAAATTAATTATTATTTTTATCTTATTTTAATTAATAAAAAATTAAATCTCTTCATATATTTCAATTTACAACATTATACTATATATGATTAGTTATTTGAAAATTATGTTTAAGTATAATACAAGTTTCCCAAAAAAAATAATAATAATAAAAAGTTGTGTTTAATAAATTATACGATAATATATAAAATATGTTATATTATTATAATAAATCAGATCGGATTAATCTATATACATATTTGCTCCATTTAATTAACGGATTATCGAATTCGGATCTTGATCAGGTCATCGGACTGATATTCTAAATCCATCTCTCATTAATTTCATTGAATATGGATTGGATTCAAATCAAAATCTAATCCATTGAAGGCCTAAAATGTTGGATGCAGCTAAAATTTTCAAGTCTATAATCATAAAAAAATTTGATCTGAATTCATATCTAGATATTAGTAGGGATGTCAATCGGGCTCATCAGCTCAAACCGCCCATCGCTTAGCCCATGAAAAGCCTGAGCCAAGGCTCGGGTCGAGCCCAATTTTTTGGACACAGGCTTTGCCCGAGCCGGCCCGTGAACCCACGAGCCTTTACAAAAAAAGAAAGAAAAAAAATTTATGACAATAGTTCGCTGCTTTTTAAAGCAACAAACACTGCCTTAATAAGGCAGTAGGTTATTAGGGAGGGAGAGAGAGAGAAAAAAAAAGGAAGAGGAAAACAAGCTGGCTCGGCTCAGAAAGACCCAAGCCGAAAGCTTGGGTCGAGCATAAAATTTTTTGGCGAGCTTTTGCTCGGCCAGAGGCTCGGGCCCGGAAAAAAGCTTGACAATTTTAACTGCGCCGAGCTCGAGCCTTAAGTTTCGGCTCGCGAACCAGCTCGACTCAGCTCGTTGACATCCCTAGATACTAGAGAAGTAAAATTGGTTCAAAGATGACATCTATGTGGGAAGGCCGAGGACAGTCTCTCAAAGCTCCAGATCCAACATAAATTGGACAGATTGATAATGGGAGATTTTCAAGATCCAACTTCAAAATTTTTTAAGTTTAGTTTTCATTAAATTTCATAATTTTTATGATTTTTCGAAAGAAAATTGTACACATAATATTAATTCTTTCTGCATTATAAGTAACCGATCTCAAGCTGAACTCGAGTATTTATGGTCCTACCGACTCGACTGAACCCATTACTACTAGCCCATATCTTGTCTGGTCAGTGTAGTAATCTCTGTTGGAAAAGTCGCTTCCCTCTTGTCTAGAATTGAAACAAGATGAAATTATGATTATAGAAATATGGAATATTTTAATATTAATGAGCAATAAAAAATAATTTTATATTACTGAAAATAAAAGGAAAAATATTGAGTACATCGGGTTTCAACTTCGACCTAATATAGAAAACAAATATGTTACTTCTCATACCCTCAACAAACATGACGTAGATAATTGGTAAATCTATTATGCGATCACTAAATTTTAGAGAAAATTCAATTGGATATGTAAACTTAAATTTATCTCAATCAGGTTAATGAACTTAAATTAAGTTTCAACTGAATCGCAGAATTTCAATTAAGTTTCAATTGTGTCACTGAATGTCAATGTTTCAAATTTACTATTATCATCTGTCGTCTCCTGAACGGAAGAAAATGACTTAATTAGAAATCATATTGCAACAATTTTTACATGTAATAACAGTATGTCATGCCAATCTATTACTACATTACATTATAAAAGTATTAAAAAGAAACACTCCTTTTACTCGTTGAGTCTAAAGACATCATCGTACCTCTCGATTTATCATGTTCGTTTTCAGGGTGCCACATAACTATTACATGCATTAAATATCAATTATGGTATGACTGATAGCTAAGTAATTTCTATTAGTTTGTGGGATGATAAGTGGTGGGATGTCACAAAGTGATGAAATTTATAAATAAGAAGTTCAATGATGATATTAAGATAAATTAAAATTTGATTGCTCAATTGAAATTCTTTGGAAGTTTACTAAACACTGATTAAATTTACCCGTAAATAATAGAATTACATCAAAATTAAACTCCCATTGGTAAAATGTTAAGGTGTCCTAGTAGTCTCCCGAGATTGAGAGAGAATGAGTGCCTATTTGATGTAGGTATTCTAAAATAGATGTTTTGCCAAGTGATTTTTTTTTTCTTTTAAGAATTTGTGATTAAAAAGTAAGAAAAAATTATGATTTTACTGACAAAAATATTATTGGAAAATTGTGGTTGAAAATACATTTTGAAAAATTTTAATTTTAAATATTTTATACCAAACGAGGATGCAATGTTTATAAGTTGTAGATCTTACAAACTTGTATATAATAAATGGATAATAAATTATAAGTCATACATAAAATATAAAAAAGTATATTTGACCAATTCAAAATAGAATTTAAACTTGGCAAAACATGCTATAAGCCCCATTTGACCCCTATTAAATATCATTTGTTGTAAAAGAAAAGATTATTAGAGTTTAGAGGTAAATGACAATTACACTCCTGTAGCCCTAGAAATAATTACTATTGTATTCCTAATTCTGCCATATAAATTGAGGGCTTTGGTTCTTAATAAAATATACAAGTCTATTGACTTTTCTCTATTCTCTTCTCTTTTCTCTCTTTTTATAACACGTTATCAGTACGATAGCTTAATTTTTAAAAGTTTAGTAAATGCAATAATTTTTTTATAAGTATAAATATTTATCATATATACCAAAATTAATTTGATGTCATGTGAATTCTTTCTATATACATGTACATCATAACAAGGTTGTTCATTCTCCTTTACTTTTTGTTGGTATACATATTAATTTTAATTCACGTTTATATGTGTAATATGTACACATATCAGTTCATGTCTTTTGATTCATACTCAATCGTTTTTTTCATGCATTATTCAGTATTAATACTGTCTTTTGAATTTGTCACATATTAGTTATACATTTAATTTCTATATATGTGAAATTCATGTGCATGTTTATTATTTTTTGCATGTTGGTAAAAAATTTAGCCAATAAAAGATGTAGCCATTTTTGTTAACTTCTATGTATGAAGATTCTTTTTCCTAATACATGTTTGGTAATTAATTTTTTCATATAAATTCATATCATATTTATATGGTAAGATATAATGTTTGGAATTTATATATATAAAAGGGTTTGTTCGATTTTCACGTACGTCATATAAATTAAAAATAATGAAGCTTTACAAATACAGATTAATTGTTGAGAATATTGTTCGTAGATCTATCTATGACAAATATTTTGTTGTTGCTCCTGAAGTAGCACAATACTGACATACTGATCATGAAGAATAATTTGTTATTCTTGAAGAATTCAACATTCATGGTTATTAAATTTCATATGATGGTAATATTCTAATAGAATATTAACTCTCTCTGGAAGAGAGGATTCCATGAAATTCATTTTATTTCCTGATTTAAGAAATTTCCTAAATTGATATCATAGATAAGTATCTTCTTGTTGCTCCTGAACTAGCACAACATTATAATTAATATTCCAGAAGAATGTAGATCTATTTATTATAAGTAATTTGTTGCTGCTCCTGAAGTAACACAACATTACATGAACAATAATTTTTTGATATCCTAGAAGAATATTAATCAGAAATTTGTTTATTTCAAATATTTTGTTGTTGCTTCTAAAGTAGCACAACATTATAATTAATATTCCAGAAAAATATTATGTTCATGGCTCCTGAAGAACAAATCTTTATATAAATAAAGATCTTATAATGATAATATACTCCTATAGCGTTAATATTTTTAAATAATAGTTTGTTGGTGCTCATGAAGTAGCACAACATTATTAATTGCTCCAGAAGAGCATGACATTACAGTTTCAATATTTCAAAAAAATATTGACTCAATGCTTCTGAAGAAGTATAACTTAAATTATATTTATTTTAATTAAATATAGTGTTGATGTTCTCGAGGAAACACAACCCATGTTATAAAAATATTTCAAAAAAAAATATTAATTGCTCCATAAGAGCATAATAGATGTATTCATCTAAATTGTATGCTTAACCATTCCCAAAATATGTGACCACCACGTGTGTAATTTTCCTTTATGGTTTGATGATTGATATCCAAGGTTGCAGTCACCCAAATTTATCACCAATTCATTCATGTACTATTTTTGGAGGTTATGTGGCAATGCTGTCTGCGTAAGTTTGCAATTTATCTTCATATTCAATAGAAGTTAATATTAATTTTACGCATATATGTATGCATAATTATGTCACTGTACCTGAATAAATTTTGGTGACAAATTTTAACTTTATATTAAATAAAGTGGGCACTTAATTCTTTGCCGTTTGTGATTATATAAGTACCATATATTAAATTAGGTTCATCGTTAAATGATTAATTATCTTGTTCCTTCCCTTATAATACATGAATTTAGTACTCATATATTTGTCTTCTATAAGATATACTTGCCCCCTGAAGCAGTACTTTATTATTTATGTTCTAGTTATATTTTATTTGCTCCCAAATAGCATAAATAGAAAATTGTTTTTTTATTTCTAAAGAGTAAATTCTTGTATAACTTTCAATATTTCAGAAGAATATTGATATATTGCTTTTAAAAAAGTAATAATAAAACACGACGTACCCTAGAGGTAGCATACATTTTGAATAATTATATCTTGTTGTGTTCTTGAAGCAACACAAATAATTCAATACTGGTTGTAATTTTTAAAAGGAAAATAATTTCCTTATTTTATTAATATACGAGAAGTTATTGATTTATCGCTCTAGAAAAGCATACTATTTGGTTTTTCAATATTCTTAAAGAATGATATGCTATTGGAGAGCATGTCGTTATAAGTTCGATATTTTTGAGAAAAATATTGATATATTGTTCCAAAAGAAGTAAAAATAATATATACTAGTATTCTTGAAAAATACAGTATTGTGTTTCTAAAGAAGCACAAATTTATGCATATTAATATTTTAGAAAAATGTTATGATTAATTTAAATGTGTCAATATTCCTGAAGAATATTATTCTATCACTTGTAAAAAATCATTACTAAGTATATATCAATATTTCAGAAAAATATTTATGTATTGCTCTTGAAGAAGCAATAATTAATGTTAATGTGCTCTCGAGTAGCACATTTTTGAAGAATATATCATTTTGAATTTGTGTTTATCTCTAGAAGAAAACATACGACTTATACCATGTAGACATTGATCATTGTATGATTATATAATATTTAATTATATTCTTCAAAGTTAAATAATTGGATTATATCTTATATTGAACCAGAAGTTCAATTTGATTGGCATGATCAGTTGGACCATCATTGAGTCAACAATGATGCGAAATAAAAATGAAGAACCAGAAGATTCTTCAATCCAATAAACTTCTATGTATCATTTGTTCTCATTATCGACAATTGATTATTAAAGGTCACTAGCTAAAATTGGGATTGAATTTCCTATATATCTGAAAATTAATTAAGGTGATATATGGGGCCCCATCATCCACCACGTTGACCATCTAAATATTATTTGTATCTAATAGTTTTGATACAAATACTAGATGATTGCATGGTATTCACAACCTAAAGTTTGCAAATTATTGCTCAAATTTTAAAGTATGAGAATAATTTTCAGATTAAATAATCAAGACCGTGTCTTGCTAATGCTAGTGGGTATAAATCTCAAAATTTTAATGAGTGCTTTTTGAGATGTCGATAAATAATTTAACAAGCTTCTTTGTTAAACGTCTCCAATTAATTTAATTGAGAACAATGTATTTCCCATTTCCATTTAGGGAATGTTATTACGCATCTTGCCAATATCATAGTTCTCCTTATTAAAATTGGCTTATGGTCGTAGCCTAATTTTTTCATCTAATTATTTTTATAGTGCAGTATGTATAAAATTGATCCACCACAATGTACTAAGATGGAAAGTAATGAATACTGAGAATAAATGTGTAGTATGAACCCTTATTACAAATTGTAATATTTTATAACGTAGTAAAAATATTTATCAATTTGATTTAACAATTTTCTCAGCATTAGGGGGGGATTAAGAAGTTGAAAATAATGTATAAATGCATCATTATCTAAATCCTCGCAAAAGATTACTCGAACAAGAAGTTCGAAGTATAATTTATTTAGATGCATTTACTGATCAAATGGATCAATAATATCTTACACATCAGCTTCAAATGCTCCAACTTGAATTAACGTCCAGAGGACAATTAGTTAATATGATATTTGATGACACGCATGAAGCGTGATGATATTCGATTCTAATACAAAAAATCTCCAAATGGAGCAATTAACAAAGATGGTCTCATTGAGGAGGCATACACTCTTATGAGTATTTAGACATAACAAATTATAAAATCCCAGAAGAGGTTTAGGTACCTGATATATAGAAAACTGAGATATCTCAATAAGTTATGTCATCATGGAGAAAGAAATAGAATCGAACAAGAGAAGAAAATGTTGTCGACAACAGTTTTACACATGATGTGCTGGATCATATAGCAAGGAATCGAAATAAATTCGTTGAAATATATCCATCGAAATAGTGATTGGCCAAATAAAATGGACGCGATCCTAGTCAAATTAAACTTACTAAAGAAACCTGAAATTTCTGGATATACAGTTCAAACACCAAGAGGTGTATACTTGTGCGAAATAAAAATGGAAAAAGTAAAGTCGTAATGTGAAATGTACGACTTTATACATAATGAATTTCGTGAAAACTTATATAAATAGATAAATTATCATGTGGTGGATATAATTACAAGTCTCAGTTTTATTAGCCTGACCATGTATAGAATTTGATACAAATTTGATTATAGACAATATATCTGGCGTGGCTATCAATGTTATCTTGAAAGATTTAATATGCCTGAAGCATAATTCAAGTGATATTAATATGAGAGGGAGTAAATACCCGTTGCACTCTTTTTCTCTTGACCAAGGTTTTGTCCCATTGGATTTTCCTGGTAAGGTTTTTAATGAGCCAACTTTTGTAGCGTATTCAAAAGAATAATGTACTCTTTTTCCTGCATTAGGATTTTTTCCCACAGGGTTTTTCCTAATAAGGTTTTAATGAGGCATATTCTTCGTATAATTAATGTCTATAACATGCAAGAAATTTATCCTCAAAATAATACATTATATGTATGAGACTCTTGAAGAGATCAACAAGAGCTATTTTTTGAATTATCATATTACTACAGTTATCAAAAAATGATAAAGTATCCCTTACGAATACGATGTTATTTGAAGATTGTACGAGACAACATGAAGCATTTCACCAAAGTTGCAATATTGAAGATAGTGAGATACAAGGCAATGATGAATTAATACAAGAATTGAAATCAGGGGGAGTAGTTGTACTCTTTTTCCTTCAATCAAGTTTTGTCTCACTGGATTTTCTTGACAATGTTTTAACGAGGGAGCATTTTACTACTCCAAATTATTTTTATTCTTTTCGTTGGCATTTTTGTCCCATTGGATTTTTGCCAATTAATGATTCAATGAGATAGATATTTTGTAATGTTTCATTCAAGGGGAGTGTTGTAAAAGGAAAGATTATTAGGGTTTAGAGATGAATGACAATTACACCCTTATAACCCTAGAAATAATTACTATTGTATCCCTAATTTTGCCCTATAAATAGAGGGCTTTGGTTCTTAATAAAATATACAAGTCTATTGACTTTTCTCTATTCTCTCTTTTTATAACATCATTTCATTTTTTCTCTCTTACTTACATGCAAATCGGAAATTTATCATTCTTTTTTAACTGCTCATTTTTCAAAAAATACTATTCCACCCATTTTCATTTCAAAAAATGGGGGCTAATTGAAAAACTTGGCCAGAGTAGGCAAGTCATAATTGAACACTACCACCAATTACGATCAATAAAATATAGAGAATTTGGATATGTAATTGTGAACGCTCAATTTTTCATTTCATTAAATCTTATTTTGAAAAGACTCGAAAGATATTATTTATACACTGCAATAGTATGAATCATCTTTTATATCTAAATTTATTAAAACAATAATTAGGCCTTGTTTGAGCTTCATTATTTACTTATTAAAATAAAAAATATAATCGTTATCCATCACATCAAGCAACCATTTTTACAGTAACGTCGCTCAAACAGGTGCTTAATTTAACAATAACATTCGATGATATTAGAGCGTGTTAAAAATAAGAAAAATTAATTATATGTAATAAAATGTGCGGTTGAAAAGTTATACGTCCTATAAAATGTATTGTTATAATTAATTTTTGACTTAAATTTTAATCTAAATTTTTAATTGAACCAAATAGGGTGGAATAAGCTACGAACAGAAGTCAAAACAGGAATTTATATAACCTATTATCATTGCGGCGTTACCTAGGATTTCCAATGTGAGGTTGCTAAAAGCATCTTTAATATTAATGTGAATCTTGAGAAAAGAAAGTATCACATCACCAAAATACACATTTTTCAGAAAATAAAAAATAACCTTTTTCAATACCATTCGGGTGGGAATCTATCTAGCTCATGTGGCAAGAGAAAAATAGATATTTTGAAGAGGACTATCTAGATATAAATGCTTTATTTAAAGGGTAAGTCAGCTAATTTTAGATATACTCTCTCTTTTTCTGTATCCTATTGTTTTCTTTTTCCCCTCATATTAAATATTTAGTAGATGAACTTTTGGTTATAGACGAAATCTATTGGAGATTAATGTTGAACTTGGTCATCTACAAATTAGACATCGGTGCTACATGTACAAGAAGTCTTTCTAATTGTTTGCCACACGTAGACTTCAATACATGAAACGCATTGAAGATGCTTCAATATTCGGCATTATCATAGTTCGGTTCATAATTATTCATGACTGCTTACGTCTGTAGCATGACCACTTTATGAAATTGGAGAAAAGTAAAGTCAATGACCGATAGTACAGAAGGATGGAATTAATAAGTCCATCATCAAATAATCCCTTATCCATTATTATATACAACACATATCATAGATGTCTACAATGTCATTGATAAGTGTATTTTTATACAATTATCAAGGCCATTAAATTAGGATATTTGTTAATGATTTGAATGATTTATAGCTTAATTTTGTGTTAATTATGTTTGTTAGATTGAAATCAATGCACATTGATAGATTTGGAAGAAAGGAACGGAAAACATGGGAAAACAAAGGAATTTCAAAGTTTGGGGACCAAAGTGTAAAAATTCAATAGTTGATTTGGATCACAAAAAGATCATATGACATCATTTGGATGCAATTGGTGGTCAAAGGAATGAAATAACGTTAAAGCATTTTCACAAATCAAATTCTAGCTAAAGAAGTTATGCACCAGATTTTTAACCTCAATTTGAGAGCCATTTGAAACATTCCAATTGAAAATTTTACATTTCTGTAAGAATTTTAGCTCTTTAAGTCGGCTTTCCAACACTCTTTGAATCACCTCAATGAGAGTTTGAAAAAGAAAGTTATGATCAAATTACCGAGAACTGTCTAGGGACGACGCATGTAATATGGCGCCCCCGAGGGCAAACAATGGCGCTCGTGCACCACCTCTTTTTCTCCAACCCAAGAGCAAAGTCATTGAATGGTGCTCACACAATGAACTATATGGCGCACAAGCACGAGCCAAATTTTCTTTGACAGGCCAGTTTCCTTATTCTGATAAAATTCTACATGGAAACAATATATTTACATCCTATATATACCTAAACACGTCCAGAACGTAGGGAACCTCCCTTTTGACCTAAAAAACATTTATTCTGTATATTTTGGAGGTAAAGAAAGAAGCCAGGCATGAAGATAAAGGTGGACTATATAAGTTTACTGAAGAATATTCATTCCTTTTCGAGATTGAAGCCAAGAAATTGGATTTCTCGACTTTCTTCATTATTTCTTCTTTCCGGGTAATGTCTTTCCAATGTTTCTTGTATAATTTAATCATTAGAATACTAGGCTAGTTTTTCTATTGTATTGGATGAATGATGAACCCTATTGCATATTTATTTTTATTTAAGACTATTAATTTAGTTATTTCTTTATTTTCTTGATTGATTTTGCATATTCATTGCATTATTTAATTGATTGGCCACCAATTGAATAATTAGTTACTTGTTGTAGTGTTAGGAGACACACAATAAGTTTAGAACGCGATAAAATCAACATATGTAGAAAGAATTAGGAATAATCTTTATCATATATGCAATCACATAGATAACCTATAATTTAATGCATTTTGATCATATGAATTCGGACTAAGAATAGGATCGGGTAGTGATTAAAATATACTTAATTTGCTTGGAAAAAAGAATTAAATACATTAATGTTATCGATTGTCACGAAACATGAAATCGACTATATTACGAATCAAGAATTAAAATAAACGGCAATAAGAAGATTTATGATTTCAATACAAATATTCACATATTTGATAAAATATTTTTTTAGTACTTCCTCAATTTAGAATTAGTTTAAATAACAATAAAATCACATTTTTTGTGTCACAAATATTGAAATTAGTAGTAACTAGTGAAGTAGAATTAAACATTATTCCTCGTGGGACGATAACTCACAACTCACTTTATTATTACTTGTTGACGATTCCGTATGCTTGTGGGTTTCACGCGAACAAGTTTTTGACGCCGTTGTCGAGGAATAACTGATTTAATTTTAGTTTAATAGTTTATATTATATTCGAATATTTTCGTTGATGTTTTTTTTGTTGATTCTGACTATCCATCCTAATCTATCTGGTTTGGTATTCTTTTCAGGTGCCATTAAGTAATACATTTCGGATTCTGACATTGGCAATAAATAATCTCGACATGAACTATAAAGAAGAAGACATCTATTGTGAACTCTGCTATGGGTGCATTACACTGGCTACTGCTTGAATACATGCACTGATCCCGATCAGCGCAAGCTCCTATGATTTAAACAATATTTAAGACGTCGAAGATTATCAATTAACACTTCTTTTGAATGATACATGCCTGTGGGCGAGTATATCTCTTCTAACATTCTTGTGAGATTTGGTCCTTCCATGCTGAATGACAAGATACTTGAAAAATACCACACTGATCTTGCCAAGTTGGATGAAAACAAAATGTGCGTGGGAGATGGCATATTCTGGATCAAATTTAAAAGGTGGGGGTATAATCCACTCGAAAAATTTGAAAGGAAGGAGTTTCCATCGCCCGTGGAGGTAGATTGTGAACCAGCCATTCGACCCCAGGAGATATCAATTATAGAAGACGAGAATGAAGATGATGAAAATTCAATTACAAATGAACAAAACCAAGGGGAGATAATTAATGAAGAAGACGTTATGCCACATCCCATCAACTTTATTGATTGCCCTATCATTAAATTTGTAATTAAACCCGAAGAGGAAGAAGAGGTCTACATAGTTGAATTTGAATCGGATGAGATAGACAAGTCATATAAAATTAGAATAGGCAATGTTAAAATTTTAGAAGCAACGAAGAGTGGAGCAAAATTAAAAGAGGCAAATTAAGCAAGGCATCAAGCGTTCTTCAAAATTTCATAATGCTGAAACAATAAAGTCAAGCTAAAGACTTAAAACAAGCGCTTGTTGGGAGGCAACCCAATATTTCTACTTTTCTATTATAATGCTTTCTAGACTAGGGATAATTTAGAGTAGTTTATATTTAATCATTACGAACTCATCATCCATTTCTCCTTTCCCCTTATATCCTCTATGTATTAGTTAGTTTATTAGATGTTTGAGCTGAGTAACACATGTTCTAGATATTTGATTTTTAAAGTTTTATTTAACTGTATTGTGCAGGAACATAATATCGTGGAATACTTAAAAAACCAACATTGACAAAGGAGACAACGTGAGCAATAGAACAAGCTAGCCATTGAACTTTATGCACATATAAGGGGAGTATGTTCTTCCTTTTCTTCCCCAACCCTTATATGCGGACTTAGAATTTAAAAAATTGAGAGCAATGTCTATTATAAGTTTGGGGATGGAAAAACATTGAGTTTGTATTGTTTTGTGTGCTTGTTCGAGTGCGAAAAAAATTCAAAAAAGAAAAAATAAAAACAAAACAAAACAAAAGTTTATTCTTAGCTTATTTTTGTGTGTGCCTGTGTGGATTAGGAAAATTTGCCTACTATGATGTATATATTTGGAACCATGTGTTAGGCTATAAGTTGTGAAAAAGTTGCATGTTAGGGTTAATTTATGCTTATTCGTGTAAAACTTGAAATTTTTGGAGCACAAATTTATGTTTTGCATCATGAATGAGTAATTTGATTCAAAATTTGAATAGGTTGAAAAAGAAAAATACAGTGGACCTTAGATACTAAATTATACATCCTTAAACCAAATTTAGAATAGTTTGGGAGTGATTAAACTGTTGTAGGGAGACATTGAGATAAATGTGGAGATTCCATGTGTGCTAAATTTTGTGTGGATTGTCCAAGGCCAAAGTAATGAAAATTAGGTGAAGATCTTAAGTCAGAAATTGATTTTTGAGAATGTTTTTTATAAGGGGCATTGCACTAATTAAAGAAAAAAATAAAGAAAAAAATGTTGTCTTGTTGTGAAGTTTCTTTTCGTAGCATTTATAACTCGAGTAATTAGGCATGTAAGGATATCTAAAAACTTGGTGCCCTAAAATCATCTGACTTGGGAGTCATCGGTTAAGGGATTATAATTTTAACAAGGGATTATTAGCCTAGTTGATTCTAAAAGGTCGAAGCAATCAAAAATAAGGAGAATCCTTATTTCGTTGATATGGTGATCTGCAATTTATAAAATCTAACCAAACTAGAGAGGATAAGGATCCAGCATTATATAAAAATTTAACCTTGGGTCACACCTTAGGAAGAGAGTTAAATAAATAAGTCGGAGGTGTGGATCTCACGAGAAGAGAAATGATTAATTTGACTATTAAGGGTTGGGATTTAAATCACTTTATGAATTTATGATGCTAGACATGAATTTTCACACACATGCGTGCGCCAGTTTTGCACTGGATATGTAGAAATTAATTTTAGCATTGTGATTTTGTAATAGTTCATAGTCTTAATACATATATTCCAATCATGAGACCTAAGGCAAATTATCTAACCATATGTGTTTCAAATTGTTGTTTAAGTTAAGTTATAATTTTGTTTGAAGACAAACAAATATTCAAGTTTGGGGGTGTTTGATAAGTGTATTTTATACACTTATCAAGGCCATTAAATTAGGATATTTGTTAGTGATTCAAATTAGTTATAGCTTAATTTTGTGTTAATTATGTTTGTTAGATTGAAATTAGTGCACATTGATAGATTTGGAAGAAAGGAACGGAAACGTGCGAACATGAAGGAATTCCAAAGTTTGGGGACCAGAGTGTAAACATCCAATAGTTGATTTGGACCACAAAAAGATGATTGAAGATCATATGACATCATTTGGATGCAATTGCAGGTCAAAGGAATGAAATAATGTTGAAGCATTTTCACAAATCAAATTCTAACCAAAGAAGTTATGCGCCGGATTTTTAACCTCAATTTGAGAGCCATTTTTTGGATAGAAAATGTTCGAATTGAAAATTTTTCACTTCTGAAATAATTTTAGCTCTTTAAGTCGGCTTTCCAACGCCTTTTGAATCACATCAATCAGAGTTTGAAATAGAAGTTATGATCAAACTATCTAGAGCTGTTTAGGAACGATGCATGTCACATGGCACACGTGAGCAAACAGTGGAGCACATGCACCTCTTTTTCTCCAACCTAAGAGCAAAGTCATTGAACGACGCTCATGCAATGAAAATATGGCGTGCGAGCATGGACCAAATTTACTTTGACGGGCCAGTTTTCTTATTCTGATAAAATTAAACAAGGAAACAATAAATTTACATCCTATATATACCTAAACACGTCCAGAACGTAGGGAACATCCCTTTTGACCTGAAAATCATATATTCTACATATTTTGGAGGTGAAGAACGAGGCCACGCATGAAGATAAAGGTGGATTATATAAGTTTATGGAAGAATATTCATCCCTTTTCGAGATTCAAGCCAAGAAATTGGATTTCTCCACTTTCTTCATTATTTCTTCTTTTCGAGTGATGTCTTTCCAATATTTCTTGTATAATTTAATTATTAGAATGTTAAGCTAGTTTTTTTATTGTATTAGATGAATGATGAACCCTATTGCATATTTATTTTGATTCAAGACTATTAATTTAGTTATTTCTTGATTTTCTTGATTTATTTTGTATACTCATTGCATTATTTAATTGATTGGCCACCAATTAAATAATTAGTTACTTGTTCTGGTGTTGGGAGACACACAATGAGTTTAGAACGCGACAAAATCAACATATGTAGATAGAATTAGAAATAATCTTTATCACACATGCAATCACATAGATAACCTATAATTTAATGCATTTTTGTCATATGAATTCGAATTAAAAACAAGATCGATTCGTGATTAAAATAGACTTAATTTGTCTTGGAAAAGAGAATTAAATACATTAATGTTATCGATTGTCATGAAGCATGAAATCGACTATATTACGAATGAAGATTTAAAATAAATGGCAATAGAGGGATTCACGATTCCAATGAAAACATTTACATATTTGATAAAATATTTTTTTATTGTTTTCTTAGATTAGAATTAGTTTAAATAACAACAAAATCACTTTTTTTTATGTCACGAATATCGAAATTAGTAGTTACTAGTGAACTAGAATTAAACATTATTTCTTGTGGGACTATAACTCACAACTCACTTTATTATTACTTGTCAACGATCCCGTATACCTGCGGGTTTCACTCGAACAGTCATTCTTATTGTAAATTTTTTACACTCAAAATTCATAATATATATGGACTTAGAAAATTGTTTCAAGTTATTTTAAACTACACATTAATAAAGGAAAAATTGCAGGAGTAGTCCCTAACCTTTTTATTTTTTGCAAATCTTACCTTAACCTTCATTTTGTGTCAGTTGAGTTTCTAACCTTTCATAAATATACACCTGAGGTCCGTATGGACGAAAACCATCCAAAAAATCGTCAGTTGATTGAGAAAATTAACGAATCAATATTCAATAAAACTGTCTAAAAGACCATCCAAAAAGGTATCAACATCTAATAAAATTGTCGCGATAGCAGATAATTCAAGAAATTTTCTCAGTCAACTAACGATGTTTTCGACGGTTTCCGTCCAGATAATTCTCAAGTGTATATTTATGAACGGTTAGGGACTTTTGTCGGTACAAAATAAAGGTTAAAGTAAAGTTTGTAAAAAAATGAAAAGATTAGGGACCGCTACTACAATTTTTCCTTAATAAAATGTTGTATGCCATATAATTTATCATAATAAGGTTACTTGTAAGCAGTGCTGCTCACCAGCAGACCACGTGGCTATGGATCTCGGCAACATCTCTAATGAATTAAAATACATATGAAATTTATTTAAGAAATATGATACTTATGTCATAGATTGTCGATATGTAAGTACTTTTTACAGATAGCATTACTCAATTTACGATGAATACGTTGGCCAAATATCAATTCCATTGAAGCAAATCTCATCAATGATGCGCCACATAATAGGATTTTAAAGTCTTAGTCATTTAGCATTATTTGAAGGGAAAAATTGGTCAGCAATATTTTGGTGGACATGAAAATTTTACAAGTACTCCATACCATAATTTTTTTATTATTAGAAAATGAATCTTGAACTATAGAAATTAATTTTTACCAAGCAATAGTGTTTATTATTAGCTTATTTAAGAGTGATTTTTTCATCCAAAAAACTTGATTTTTTGACCGTTATTTCACTATTTCAACCGTAAAATTTGATTTCTTCTCTCATAAGTGGTTCCCACTTTTCTCCTAATGGTCACAAAATCAATTCTCAAAATCACTCTCAAATAGAGCCTATATAACATGTTAAATATGATCTTTGATCGAATTAAATCAATCTCAAGTTTGTTAAAGTTCCTTGTTGAAGGAGATAAATTCAAATTAAAATCAGTTTTGAATCCATCAAACTTGGATCAAATCAACCATAAATGAGCATATGGATGGCTAGAACGAGTTGACCTGTTCTTCACTCAACTCCACAAACGTGTTTTATAAATATCTAGGTTAACTGACTTTATACAATATTAATTACTTGTCAAGATGCATGTCATTTTTCTTCTTTCTCTTCCCAACACCACAAATTTTTGCTTTTTAGGAATTGACAATTACTTGCTAGTTAACAAGAAAAAAATGCATTATTGGAGGATGGGACTTTAACTCCTTTAGTTTAGTAAAACGGCTTACAGACTAATTAACACTTTATTTTTATTTTTTTTTGGGGCCG